>NW_010972620.1:2557337-2561548 GCF_000737465.1 Haliaeetus leucocephalus
GGCCACGGGTGGGGTGGGGGGCCGGGGGGGGGTCGCCCCTCGGCCTGCAGCCCCCCCCTGCCCAGCCCGTGGGTCCACCTGGCTAAATCCCCGGCGAGGCGCGGAGAGCAGCGGATTTTCCGCGGGGCCGTTCGTCCTCCGGGGGGCTTTGGGGGGCGGCGGGGGGCAGCAGGCCTCCGGCAGCCGGCACCGAGATTTCCTTCGAAAGAGCAGTAAAAAATCCGCCCGAGTCTGCAATTCGCCACCCGAAATACACCCCCTCCCCTCCCCCACCCCTTCCAGTTATTTAATATAAAATGTATTTTTAAACACCCGCTCGGATAGCATCTCGCCAATATTTATATTTCCACGTTGCCTGGCATCCACTGTCCCACATTAGACTCTGCCTCTCTCTCCCTCTCTCTAATCCTGCCACTTTAAATAGATGAATTAATAAAGCAAATGAGGGTCTAATAAGCTGACTGTCCTGCCTATTGAGGCAGGGGGAGAGAGACTAGAAAGTGCGCCAAATTTGTTTGCAGTGGATCAAGGCTAGCCGCCTTTGCTTCACTTTCTTTATCTTAATTCCGACTTGAAAAGATATAATTATCTAGTTTGAACAGAGCTGCTATCAAATCCTTCTCTAGGCAAGGCAGGGGAGAGCTGGAGTGGATTGCAGTGTTCTGAGCCGCTTGGTGCAGCCGGAGATAGGGAGTAATGAAGTTGTGGAGTCCTGAGATACAAAGGGCATTAACCTCATTAGCATGAAACCTTTTCTTCTAACCATTGTGGGACCCTTTCAGACTCCTAATCCCCCCTATTTTCAAAGCTTGGTTTGTAATAAAGCTTTTAGGGTTTTTTTTCAAAGCTAATGGCATTCTCTGAAGATTTTATTGCTGTTACGCTACATAGGACGCTTAATTTTTTCCCTCTCTCCCTCTCTTCCCTCACGGTTTAAAAAAAAAAAAAAAAAGGAGAAAAAAAGTATATGGTTCCTGCAGAAATAAGCCTTTTATCAAGATGGGAAACAATTTCTAGAAAGGCCCAAGTCTGCTGTTCAGCCGCGATCCGTTTAATGTTTGCCCATTTGCATGGGTTTGAAGTGGAGCGCAAGCCAACTTGGGCGAGTTAAGGTGAAATGTGCGCCCTGCTTGCTTTCACGATCTGCACCATCAGCTGTTCGAGGAGGGGGGAAACGCAACGAGAAGTTTACCTTGGGAATAGCTCTACTAAATAATTAGCCTAGGTTTAAATGGAAGGGACTGCATTGCGACATGCGTCCTAACCCTGCCTGGGCCTCTCTCATATTTGTAGCACTAGTGAATGGAAAGTCACCAGGATTGTGAAAGGAGCAATGTTTTAAAAAAAATAAGATGGGATTTAAAAAAAAAAAATAAAATTTACATAGTACCCGATAGAGCCAACACGTGCACAGAATGTCTAATCTCAACTTTTCAAGGCAGGATGTTTAACAAAGCTCGTATTTTCGCGATGCATTGTAACTTCGCCTTATCACAGTGTAAAGGGTAGTCAGATTGTCCTAAATTATGTCCAACTAGCCCCCCTGGATCCACGGATTAAGAGATTAAAGGAGACCACTGGGCAATGCCTCCTCTTTCCCCTTCATATTCCTGGTATGATAATTGCCTAAACTGATTTGCACTTTCACAAAAGCTTGCAGGATTCTTTGTAGCTCGAACAGAGCAGACGAGGTTTCTCTATCAATGGAAATAAAACTGATTAATGCAGTCTATCAGGCTAAGGAGCAAATGAAGCATGAAAAAACAACTGTGTACCCCCAGAAAACCAGCTAGTTTCCTCAAGGACCCAGAGCAACTTTTTTTTTTTTTTTTCCCCCCTCCACGTCTTTAATGTCAGAGTTTTACCCTGTGCCCAGGATCGCTCCCTTAGAGCGGCGGGGAGAGAGGCAGCTGGGTCGCTGCCTCCCAGGACCTGCTCCTCACCGCAAAACGACCTGGAGAGGGAATTTAAAAGACGAGGGGAAAAAAAAAAATCCTCTCCCGCTAAATAAAATACATATTTTTGCCCTCTTCCTCTGAGCGGAGCGCGGCTGCTGCGGACCAGTTTCACCCTCCCATTAAGAGCCGGTTCGCGCTTCAGTTTCTAACCAGGGAAGGGGTTGGGTTTGTTGTTGGTTTTTTTTTTTTTTTTAAAAAAAAGGTATTTATTTACAGCAAGTGGGTCTCTGCGGCTTATTTTTAGAGGTCTATTAAGCAGCCAGCGAATTCATTAAGAAAACGCGGCTCTGGCCGCAGGAATGCGCGGGGCGGCCGGGGGAGCGCAGGCTCCGACCGCGGGGGCTCAGCAGCTAAAAATAAGGGGAGGGGGGGAAACTACGGGTTTCCGAGAAATTTGGGGGGAAGGGGAAAATATATTGCTTAAAAATTTAGGGCATATTGATAAATCTTTATTGACAAAATATTGACAATGACATACTTCTTGGAAGTATATAGTGTGTTAGAATTCTAACAAATTAAACACAAAACACAAAAATATTTACATTCTGGTATAGGAGACATGAAGGAAACATTTGTCACTTCTTTTAGTAGCTCTATGATCTCGGAATATTATAAGGTCAGTGCTTGAAAATTGCCCCAATGGAAATGGCCATTAGAAAAAAAAATTAAAAAAAAAAAAAATAAAACCGCGATTTTAAGTCCCTTTTCTCTGGATCCTCCCAGCCTGGGAGGTGTCCCCACCGCCGAACCTGGTCGCTGGGTTTGCGCTTTATTAATCTTAAAAAATAATCATCATCCGGTTTTGCAATGGGGATACAATTTGGGGGGGGGGGATAATTTGATTTGATTTTTTTTTTTTGGCAGCAAAAGTTATGACCAGCCCCAACCTCCCTCCCCCCCCACCTTTCCCTCCCGTCCCTCCCCTGCCCCACCGTGTTTGTCCATCCGGAAGGAACACTATGCTTTGTTACTGCTACTTCATTTAGCTTTCACAAACACTTTGACGCCAGAAGTTATCATAAAATGTTTACAGACTGCACATTTCTCGTAAAATAAAATTAAAAAGCACACAGAACCTGTCTTAAAGGGAAAAAAATTACAATTCATTTCTGTCTTTAGGAACCGGGGTAATTTTTTTCCTTTTTTTTTTTTTTTTTTCCTTTTTTTTTTTTTTTTTTTTGCCCAGACGGCTTTACACATGCAATTCAAGTTTCTGAAACAGGTGTGGGTTTTGGCTGCTTATGGAAATTTCTCTTTCAAAGACGGAAAAAACTGTGAAGTGCAAAATGTCCTGTAAGGTGGTAATTTTTCTGGTTTGGTTGGGGGGGGGTGTTTCTTTTTTTTTAAGATTTTTTTTTCAATTTTTTTTTTTCAATTTTTTGACGTTACGCTTTTAAAAGTGGACTGTGAGAAACGGAATACCTGTCAATCACCTCGTCCCGGTGTTTTGGCTTTGATTGACAGATCCCCCCTTGCCAGAGCGGTGCCGGCAGTACCACAGTTCGGCCCTCTCGCGGTCTCGCCCTCGCTCGCTCCCAGCTGCCCTCCCAGACGGGAATCGCAGTTCTGATGAAGATCTCCGTGTCCCTTCCCCGCACCGCCACGCCGGGGGGTGGTGGGGGCGGGGGGGGGGATGTGAGCCTTTAACACTTTCTGTTGGTGGGGTGCCTGGCTTTGAAAAGTCCGAAAAGTGCCAGTTTTTAATCGTCCGACGTGACGTCGATTTCCTCTGGACTGGCTTGTTTGGTGGCGATTCTCCACCGGTTAATGTGATGTGTCCCTTTTTTCTTCTGTTGTGAGTCTGAACCTTCCTCTTCCAACTTTTGCCGCTTGAACTTTGTCCGTCTGTTCTGAAACCATACTTTTACCTGCGGGAGGAAAGGCACCGGCCGTTAGTCCGACGCCTGCCCGGACGCCGGTGCTCTCCGCCGCCCGCTGCCCTGCCGAGGGGCTCTGCCTGCTCCTTGCCCTGGCTGCATCGTGCCCTGCCTGCTCCCTGCCCTGCCTGCTCCATGCCCTGCCTGCCCGGTGCCCTGCCCGCACCGTGCCCTGCCCGCACCGCTACCCAGCCCGGAGCGGGGCGAGCGGAGCCGGAGCCCGTGTGTCCCACCTACCCCTCTCCGGGAAAGTCACAGACACGCCGGCCCACGCCAAGCAGGCACCTCCAGAGGACCCACGCGTGCAGGATTTGGGCAGCCGCACCGGTGCGGTGTGCGCGGCTCCGCTCCCCGCAGCCGGGCGCGGGGCGGGCAG
>NW_010972620.1:2561818-2563036 GCF_000737465.1 Haliaeetus leucocephalus
CCCGGCCCGGCCCGGTCAAGCAGAGCGAGGGCCTCGGCCCTCGAGGGGGCGGCGGGACCAGAGCTTTTCCTCTTGGAAAAGCGAATAAATTGAAAGGAAAAAAAAAAAACGAAAAGAAAACCGCCCGGCGCTCCCCGCAGCGTGTCCCCGGGACGCGCCGTCCAGGAGCGATCGTAGCGAGGCGAAACCTGTAAGTGCCACCGTAAATATCCCTCTGAATTTGTTCAGCGCCGAATAAATCTGACTTAGCCATCCGCCAGCTGACTTCAGTGCTTTAATTACAGATAGTATTGATCTGGGAGCTATCTCCAGGGCTGGCCGCACTCCTTGTAGCGGCCAAAGGTAAACATTTTTTTTTTTTTAAAGCAGTTTAAACTCTGGTTCTGTCTGAAAGTGCCTGATAAAGGCCCCAGCAAGGGGGGGAAAAGGGAACTGGAGCATTTTAATAAGCTGGTTTAACCCGCTTCGCTGCCTCTTCAGAACAGAGACCTGCCTGGCCGGACACACATCTCTGCTGCATTTTCATATTCTCCAAAAGTCCCCCATTAAAAAGCTGAGCGGGGAACAAGGGGTGAGTTTAATTTGCTTTTAGTTTGCTAATTGAAGGGGAGGACGGTTCATTTCTGCACGCTGATCTCCCAAAAGGGAGCTCATTTGTAGGGGACTGGGGGTTTGACATCCGGACAAAAGACCCCAACCAGCTTCGGAATCAAGCAGCACAAAGACCACCTTAAATACAGCTTTCCAGTGGAAATAAGCCTGTGACCGGTCCCTTGTTCGGAGAACCTCATAAAAGTGGCGATCCCTTTTTATTGTTTTGTTAGGGAGACATTTTAAAACAAAAGCTCCAACCTCTTTATTGCTTCCCCCACGAAAAGGAGTTAAGAAAAAAAAAAAAAAAGTGTTACAACTTAATCCTCCCAGAGAACGCTGTGTTTACTGGGAACTTTGAACTAGGCTGCGGCTGGGTATTTTGGCTTTTTTTTTTTTTTTTTTTTTTTTTTAAAGTACAGTGCCACATACTGTAGCAGAGACAATCCCCATCTGGAGCCCTCTCTCCACCAGTCTCCTGGAAGGGCACAAAACAAAAGCCCGACACAACAACAACAACAAACACCCCCCCCAAAACCCCAGCCTTTCTTCCGGCGAAGAGAAAACCGCGTGAAAAAAACGCCCTCGCAGCGGGCCCGCCGGCCGTGGGTCCCCGCCGTCGGGGGG
>NW_010972620.1:2563106-2565606 GCF_000737465.1 Haliaeetus leucocephalus
TCTTTATGCCTTCCCGAACCGGCTCCTCATAACCCCGGCTGCCGGACGCGGGGCTAGAAAGGAGTGAAAAATCACCCGAGAAACCGTATTTCTGCCGTAGGCTCCAAAAGGGCGGGGGGGGTTCTCCCCTCCGCCTTTTGTTTTGGGGGCTTTTCCCCCAACATTCAACTCCTCGAGGCTCACACCAGTCCCGCAGCAGAATGACCGGGGCCGCCTTTCTTTTGCAGATCGGAGATCTCGCCTCTCCCCTTCCCGCTGGGGCCGGGGCTCTCCGGGGAGAACCCACCCGTGCCCCCAGCCCCGCGGCTCCCCACGCCCGGCCGAGGCCCCTCCACCCCCGGCCACGGCTCTCAGCAACGGGGGAAGCTTTTATAACACGCAGGAGACGCGGGGGGAACCCTCACTCCGCTCCACCGGCTCGGGTCTGGAGGCCTAAATACCCCCAGAATTTGACCGTATTTTTTCCTCGCATCTCCGGGCCGGCCGGGTGGGTTTTTCCCAAGGAGATCCCAGTACTTTCGCTTTCCCAGTTGCCCGCTGCCTGCTTCCCCCTTACCTGAGTTTCCGTGAGGCTGAGGCTGTGTGCCAGCTGTTTTCTCTCTGCTCCTACTACATAATGGTTCTTCTCAAAGGCATGTTCCAGTCTCAGTAATTGGGATGGGGAGAAAGCTGTACGGATCCGTTTGGGTTTCCTGGCCAGTGCGTTGTGCAATAGGAAGCTCTCCGGGCTGGTTTCATTCCCTGGGCAACAGGGTAAAACAGAGATTAGCAAAACGCCTTCCCCAAACGTACTCGAGAGGACTTTTTAGAGCAAGAATTTTTCTCTCCCACCATTACCCGCAGGAGAAATCTGAGTATAGTTTCTTTTTTATTTTCAGCGCCTTTTTTGTATTAAATTTTCCTTCCATAAGTAGGTGGAGGGAATGAGCAGGCGAAGGAGAGAAGGGGGAGAAATTAAAAAACTAAAACACAACCAGGGGAACACTACGGCAAGGAAAAAAAAAAAAAAAAATAGAATTGGCCAGAGCCCGGCTGCGGTCTCTGCGGCTTCATCCCGCAGCTGCCCCCCTTCCCCTCGCCCGCCGGCAGCCTCACATCTTTCCTTGTTTATTTGTTATTTCCATCCTCCCGGTGCGGCCAGCGGGGCAGCGGCTCTCGGTGCGGTCCCTGCCGACCCCCCCTTTCCCCGGCCGGCCGCCGCTCTCCGGGAGCCGGCAGCTCGGCTCCCCCGGGCTTCTCCCCGCTTCCCTCGCCCAAAATTCCGGCTGGGGCCTTTCTCCCCCAGCTCCCCTTCGTTTTGCCGGGGTGCTCCCCGCTGCCCCGGCGGCGGAGGGAACCGGTGGGGAAAATAAAGAAACAAACTTCGGGGAGGGCGCATCCCAAGCCGGCCTGCGAGGGGGGGTGAGGGGGTGTCAGCCGGGGCTTTTTGGTGGGTCTCTCCCTCCGGCTTGGCCCTGTGCCGCTTCTCCGGGTCGGTCCTTCCAAGGTGGGGAAGACACCGAGGGTCTGTCTCCGTAAGTGCGTTAAAAATCGTTGCAGGAGGAGGGTGTGTTTGAAATCAGGCTGTGGCTCAACACCAGGACATTTCCGCCTTTCATCTACCGCTCTTTACCAATCGCCTGATGACTGCGACAAATAATTTGGTGAGCGAAACCTGTAATTTTATTCTGAGAGGGTAATAATCCATTTTGTATCTCTGTCCGCCTGGCTTCGGAGAGAGCGACTCCTTTTCCAACCCGGGTGCAACGGCTCGGCTGCAGAAGGCCCGGGAAATGAATACTGCAGGTGGTTTGTTTTCGTTCGGAATTAATAAATAAAAATACCGAAGGAAGAAAAAAAAAAAGGTAGATGGATCCCTCCGAGCGGAGGCTGATTTTTTTTTTTTTTCGTGTGTCTCTGTGTGTGTATAACGAAAGAGGCAGGAGCTGGACCCATTAGGGGAGAAATCGTCTCACCCTTCGGAGAAGACGCTGCCGGTTGCAAAGGGTTAAACAAGGGGGATTTTATTGATTGTGCGCCATTGGATTTGGTTATTTTCCTCCAGCCGGTTATTAATCTCTTGGCAGCTGGGAGCCCTTCCCTGCCCGTACGGACGGAATCGCCCTCTCTGCCCCCAGCCCCGGCTCTCCTCCGCAGCCCCCTCTCCCCGCTCTGCTCCGGCGCTAGGATTATTTTGGGGTTTTTTGTCCCTTCTCCTTTCTCTGGGGTTCGTTTCGGCCCGTCCCCGTCCCCGTTAACAGGGGGAGCGGATTTGGGGCGGCGGCGGTGGTTCCCCTCGGCCCCGGCAGCTTTCCCGGGGGAACCTAAACCGCGGTTCCCCTCTCTGCGGGGCGGCTTCCTTCGGAGGCTCCTCCGTCGCTTTTAACCCACCGGCCCACAAAAAAATATCCACCTTCCCCCCCCCCCCCCCTTTCAACGGGGGCGAGAAAGCGGCAAGAAGTCCCAGCCGGCCTTGCCTTCCCGCCTGCCCCCCTCCTGGCAGGGAAAGCAAAACAAACCG
>NW_010972620.1:2566813-2570855 GCF_000737465.1 Haliaeetus leucocephalus
TGTGGGGTGAGGGGGGGGAGAGTTAGGGCCCCTCCGCCAGCGTGACACCCCCTCTCCCTGCCACCTCTCGGGTGCTCTCAGCCCGGCGAGGTTACCTTGATCAGCCCCGGGGCGTCCGGGAGAGATGCCCCGCTTGGGAAAGGTTTCGTGCCGGTGAGAGAACGGGTCGCCCTCCTCCTCCTCCTCCTCCTCGGAACTTATTTATTCCCCCCTTCGCTCCTTCGCACTCCCCGCACCGCGCGGCGCGGAAAACAAAGCGGAGGGCAGCTGCATTATGCAAAGCTGGGACACGCCGGGCTCTCGCAGACGGGACAGGGGAGCAAAGTCTCCGGTTCCAGCCTTGTCCGTATTTTCGCGATTACCTTTGGGTCCGGGGATGATTTTAGGGCTGAGTTCTCCTCCTCCCATTGGCTGGGGCTGCAGAATAATTATGATCACATCCTAATACTCTTGGCTGGTGCTTACTGTTTATTGGTAGTTAAGGATCTATTATCTATTCATCAGCCTCCCATTTTTGCCAATTACATTCTTCTAAAGTGAAGTACCAGCAGGTATTTTGCACATTTACAATTAATGATAAAAAATCTGGCGTACTTTAAATCTATTACGCCGCTGTGTAATTTATCTTAAAGATGCGGAATTGCTAATGTAAATTAATGTTTCTGTTGAACCAAGGGATGGGGGGAGTCTTAAAACCAGTCTAGCGTCTCTTTCCTTCGTTCCCGGACTTTGTTTTCTATTTTCTTTCCACTTTACACACAAAGAGTCCGTTACTCCGCTGCATTAAAACGTGCTAAAAAAAATCGCTGTCTAAACGGTCCTCGCTTCTTTCCAGTAAAGGGCGAGCTGAACTCTCTCCGCCTTCCCCGCTCTCTCCCAAAAGCGCCTGTTTGCAGCTAGCCGATATTTTGAACGCGATACCAAAACGCCGGACTAAATACGGGTGACAAACCAGTGCCGGGCACGCAAGGATGCCCGTGTTTGTGCGCCTTTGTTTGGGGACGCGGTTGCTTTTGTGTCCCCCGCGCTGTGTGCGCTTTGGGGAGGGAGAAGTTCACTTTCCTTCCGAAATGGAAATCTGTTCTCCAGGCGTTGGGCGGCTGTACGTAGAAGCCATCCGTAGCCACACGTGCAGACGATTGCAGAGACAAAGTGAGAGAGATGTTTGGACGGCGTAACTCGTCTTCTGACAGATTTTGCAGCGAGGTGCCATCCTCCCAGGTCTCACACGTTTGGGAAAACCTCTCCTGCCCGCAGACACCCCGGCAGACACGGGCGCAGGGCTCCGGCCCCGCTGAGCCGGGCTTGCTGCGGAGGGGAGAGACGGATTTGCCTCCAACCCCACTCGTGTCCCCCGTGAATCTCTAGTATTTTAACTTTTTAAGTCCTCTCGCCCCTTTTCCGTGCAACTTTTCCCCCCTCAACGCTCTTCTCGCGGAGATCTGGGATTATTGACCCGAGCGAGGCTGGGAAAGTGCCCTAAATACGCCGGGTGCTTGACGTACTGATTTCGACTGGGCTCTTGCTTCCTGAGCACTGAAAAGGGAAAAAAGAGAAACTTCTCCTTCACCTAGGAAAAGCCGTGCTCTGCATCTGTGTATTTACACTTCTCCGGGACTGCAGAATGAATCTGAATTGGAAAAACTTCAACTCCTTTTTTCCCCCTTTTTTTCCTTTTTTTTTTTTTTCTCCTCCAGACATCCTGACATAATCACAGGGCTTCCTTGAAAACTGCACCAAGTAATTTAGCAGTTGGGGAGGGAGGAATTATATCCGTGTGAAAAACCCGTCACCCACGCAGAGCAGGGATAACCCTCCAAAACGCTCGCTAATTTTCCCTCGACCCTCTTTCCCGCCGGGGAAATAGCCTCTAGCCTAAAATCCCTTCCCGAAGCGGGGGGTCCCGATGCTCTGGAGCTCAGCGGAGGAGGCTGCAGCTGCAGCGGGGAGCTCTCCCCTGCCAAATCCGATTTCGCCCGGGAAAGCGGGTGATCTCGGCCGCAGCAACCTGGAGGTCCCCGCTCCGCACCGAGCCCTGCTCGCTCGCTGTGCTACATGCATACATATACGTATCTATCTGTATGTGTGTATATATATATATGTGTGCGTGTGCGTGCGTGGATACATACAAGCGGAGAAACCGCAAGTAGAGCCTGGGGAGCACCAGCTCTCTCTGGGTTTACTCGGAGAGAAAACAGGCCGGGGACAGGCAGAACAAAACCCAGGGGGACTCGGGATGAGATTTCCCAGGATTTTCCGCTTCCCCCTACATTTCTGTATCACTTTCCCGCTGGTCGCCGCGGCCGTTTCTCGTGGGCACCTCCCGCGCAGCCCACGGCCCGTGGTGTCCGTGTTCCCCCGGCCGGGGCCGCTGCCTTCCAGCTCGGGCTGCCCCGGGAGCATCTCCCGAAGCTCCTCTCTTGAACTTTTCCTACCCAGCGTCTTGACAGGCTGCTCTCGCTGTCTTCTTGGCGTCTACAAGGAGAAAATCTGGCAGGGGCTCCCTTCCCAGCAATCCCCGATCTGCTCCAAGCGCACTTAGAGGCAGCCTCTCTCGGAGGGAGGGGTGCGCTACATTCGCAGTCAAATTACATGGCTGGCCTCAAAGGCACTAGCTTCGGATTTCCAAACTAATACTCATCTCTTAAAAGCCGAGCCAAGAAGAAAATGCGAGGAAGGCCTCAGATGCGGGAGACCTCGGGGTAAGACGGTTGTTTACGGGCTGATCCAGGCTGAACTTTCGCGGCTGGGGGGGATGGCGGGGAGGGAAGTTTCAGCCTCCCCTGAACTTTCTTTTCCAGGCGGGATCCGTCTCCCCCTTCCCTCTCCGGCCCCAGGGATCCGTGCCCACAGCGGGGAGCAGAGGTGGCCCAGGCAGGTCGTGTCTGGCGGGGGGCCGCGTCAGTAAAAGGAGCGGGTGAAATACCTAATTTAATTCGTTTCGGGACGTCCTAAATCCCACTCAGTATCTCTCAGCGTGCTGCTGCGAGCCCTTCACAAAAGCGCAATACGTGGCGGGAGCGACGGCAGCCCGGGCCGCGAAGCGCAGCCCGGCACGGAGCCGAGCCGGGACGGGCTCCGGGGCTCCGGGAGAGCCCGGGCTCCTACCCCCCCGGGGGTCCTCCGCCGAGCAGGTGGATTTCGTCCGAGGGTGTATCGCTACCCACCCTGGCTCCCCCCCCGAGCACCCGGAGCCCCGCGTGAACAGGGCCTCGCAGCCGGGGCTCCCGAGTGGGGCGGACACACGGGGTGCTTTCCACGGGTCTCCCCGCCGAGGAGACCAGCCCTGAAATCCTCACACCCTTATTTCGGTCCTGCAAAGCCGGGCCAGCGCTGGTGCCACCGGGGGCCCGTCTCACCGGCGGGCGGGGGGTGCAGCGGCCGTGGGGGACCGGGAAACGGCCTCGCTTGCCCGGGCTCCCTCCCGCCGGCCCCGGGAAACAGCAATCCGGGACCGTCGCTTTTAGTTTTTTTTTTTTTCTTTTGGACGCTAATTCAGAGCATCGTCCCGCCCTCGCTCCAGAAACCCCCCACCTGGGCGCCCGGCTGCCTGCGCTCGGCGCTGCACAAGCCCGGCCCGGCGCTCGGCGGCGGCGGGCAGCCCCGGCTTTGTTTCGCACATCTATTTTCGTCTCGGGAAGGTCGGGCTTGCGGTTCCGAAATGACGTTAATAACGCGGGACATCAGGGGGAAAAAAAAAAAAAAAAAAAAAAAAAAAGAGCAAACCCCCGGCTTTACACACGAAGCCGTAATCTGCACCCATCCGTGCCAGACTCCGGCTCATTTTAAATATCAACATGTGCGGAGGAAGAGGGAGAAAATACGGGAGCTGCGTGCGGGGCGCAGTGAGCAGCGCGGTAACGACAGCGCACTGCCCCGGGACGGACCGCTCGGCCCGGTGGCTCGTCCCCGCACACCGTCTCCTGCCCGGCACCCTGCTTGGCCCCTGCCCGGTCCTTTTTCCCGGTCCTTTTTCCCGGTCCTTTCCCGGTCCTTTCCCGGTCCCCGCCCGCTCCCCGCCCGCTCCGCGGGGCGCGGTGGC
>NW_010972620.1:2570865-2647071 GCF_000737465.1 Haliaeetus leucocephalus
CGGCGGCAGCGGCTTTGGGCAGGACCCGGGCGGCCGCCCCGGGGCGCGGAGGCAGCGGCCCGTGGGAGACCCGGGCTGGCCGACGGCGGGGAAAAGCCGCAAGGAGCCTTAGGGCCGCCTGACAGATATCTGTGTTAAGTCCATAAGGGCTTTCGGGGGGGGGATTTAGGGGGAAAGGCGCCGAGCGTGGACGCACGCACCCACGCGTGTGTGTGCGCACCCGTCCACGCACACGCACTTTAAATCCTCCTGTTGGCACAGCGCCTATTTTCAGCCCTGGGTTTTAAATACCCCCCCAAAGGGAGCAGCTGCAGGTCTAAAAAACTGTTAACTTGCGGGGAAGCCGCCGTCACGGCTTCCGACCCGTGGATTCAGCCCCTGCGCTTCTTTTCACACCTCGTTCGAAATCGTGGCTTGCTACACGCCACGTAAGGCGACTTCACGCAGTCGTGCCGTGGTGCGAGATTGGGCGAAAGGCGTTTTGAAACTTGCCTTGCCTTCCCGGCCGATTGGTTGACCTGCCGGGCTCCGTCCCGAAAGGGACCGTCCCGTGGGGGTTCCCGTGGGCTCGGAACGGCTCGGGGTGCCCGGCGGTACCGCACACCGGGGAGTTACGGCCCGTTCCCAGCAGCCGGGTGCTGAACTCGCAGATAAACTGGTTTTGCCCAGCACCGGCTACCCGAGCAGCCCGTGAAACCGCGTGTTTCTGAGCATACCTCCTCCGTAAAAGCCCGTGTCTGCCACGAAGGCTCTCCCTGGATGAAAACTCGTCAAGCTCAAAAAATAAAAAGAAAAGAAACTAAACCAGAGGCAGAGCTGCAGGCCAGCCGGGGGCTGCAGGTGTCCGAGCTCCCGCCATCCCACGGGAAACCGCTCGTCGTCTCGTACGCGAGAGAAAAAGTGTCCCAGCCTCCACCGACGGGGCCGAGGTTGCGTTTGCGTGGGAAGAACGTGCGGGGGAAGCTCTTGCACCTGGTGCTTATTTTTTCTTGGTGGAAGACGATGCATCCCAAACCAGAAACTCACAGTCCACGACATAAACCCCCAACTCTGCACCTGGGCGGGACGTTAACTGCCCCGAGTGGTGGGGGGGAATGGGACACGGGTGGACCCCGGGGGTGCGCACCATCCGCCGCCCTCCGCCGTGGAACTGCCTTAGCTCACCGAGTCTGGTCTCCTCGCTCTTCCCTCCGTCTCCCCCCACTCGTCCCCCGACCCCCAATTAGTGTTCCTCATCAGTGCCGCTCGGGTTTTTCTTCTGCAACCGGCAAGAAGGCGCGGAGCTGCCGCCTTGCCCGGGTACCGGCAGGTCCCGCACCGGAGCCCCCGGCAGGTCCCGCACCGGAGCCCCCGGCAGCGGCGGGGGCCGGAGAGGCCCCGAGGTGGCAGAGGGAATCCCCGGCGGGAGGGATCACGGCTGTAGTTACAAACTTTCCTAAACTTTCCTCTGGACTGAGCGCACCACTGTCCGTACGGGGAGGGAGGGGGGGTGGGGGTGGGGAGCAAACTAAATCATTTCTTCAAAAGCTTTGTTTCTAAGGAAAAATAGAAAACCACACTATTATTTACCCCCAGTTCTGTTGGGCACTTTTTGTTACTACCGGCGTACTTTTAGTTTCTCATTCAGTCATTCGGTTTTGTTCACTATTCCTTTTGAACGTGCTCCTAGAGGGCCCGATCCTGCCATCCCGCCGAGGCACGTTTGCTTTTCGTTTCCCGAAGCGTTTTACTGGGCAGCGGAGAGGGTCGTCGCTATTTTCTATAGGATCGAGGACTTTTCCTGCAACAGACGGTGCCATGTCCTGAATTCCCGTGCTGGCCTCCCGCAGAGGGAAGCCCCTGCCCTGGCCCTGCCGGGGGGGAGTCCCCTGGAAACCGCAAAAGCTGCGGGGCGGCCGGTGCTGCTTCACCTGGCAGCTGCGGACCCGGGCGCTCGGGTCGAGCCTGCAGGAAAGTTAAGTTAGCTCTGCTGGGAGTCAGTTCCCTCTCCTGCTCAATGGTCGGACCGGGTTTGGGTTTTTTTTTTCTGTGTGTGTGTTCACTCTCGCCCATCGTTTGGGGAAATTCGAGCTTGCAAAGAGCAGAGGGTTTTTCGGGGGGATTCACTCTGTACCCCCCCACCAGCCCCTCCATCCACCCGAGACATCTATCTCCCGGTGACCCACATGAGGCAGAAGGAGTTTGCGGTGAAAGAGACGAACAACTCTCCAAGAATTCTCCAAGCTTCTGAAATATAGCGGTTCAATATTAGCACATTAAAGTGTCGTTTAGGATACTAATGAATACGTATTTCATTTTAAATCATGCATTTTTTCGAGGACTTGAAGTACATAATTGCTTGCAGTGGCATCTTGGAATAGGAACATAAGTATCCCGCTTTGACACGCATAACCTCGCTGAATTCCTTCCCTAGCTGATGTGTGTTCCCAAACATTCAAGCTCGCAGGGATGTGCACGCTGTGGAAGTCACACAGAGTGTAATAAAACAGAGCTCCTAAAGCAAAATCAGCGCTTTCCGTGGATATTTCAGACCCCCGGGGCCCGGGGTGGCTTTTTCTATATGCATAATGTATGTCGAACATATAAGTGGGGGCTTTTGCTTAAACGGTGTGTGATTCCGTCGGGCTACCTCTCCGTTACGTTGTGGTGGATGCTGCCATCCAACAACTGCTTTCAGCTCTAGAGTAGTTCCGAACTAAGAGCGCTTTTACGGTCTAATTGTTTTTTTTTCTTTCCTGGAAGCGGAAAAAATAGGAAAAAGCTTGTTTCGGAGTTTTAGAAAACTTCATCTCGGTGCAGTGCACAAACGAGGGGATAGCTGGGGCAGAGGTGCCTGCCTTTCCCGGGGTCGCTTGGCTGGCCATTCCCCTCGGGGGGACACGCAGCTCTCCCACCGCTGGTCCGGCTTTTTTCGCCGCAGCAGCAACGGGGAAGGTCAGGCCACCGCGGGGAGTCACCGCAGCCGTGCGGCTCCCGCAGCGCGGCGAGCACCGGGCTGCGAGGGGACACAGACCGCGGTGCTCGGTCCCCCCCCTTCCCAGCCGCCAGCCCTCCCTGTAAACACTTAGCCACACCGATCCGGTGGCAGGGCCGTGCTGGAATAGCCGGTAGCCGGGAGCAGGGGGACGAACAGCGAGCGGGACGGCGGCACCGAGCTCAGCCGGGCAGGGTGCGGGGCTGCCGGCTCGGCTGCCGGAGGCAGGCAGGGAGCCTTGGGGGGTTGCGGCGGCTCCTCGCTCCCCTCTCCGGCCGTTCAGGAGGAGAAGTAGCAGCCGGGAATGGAAAGTGACCCCCTCTCCCGACTCCCGCTAGGTCTGGGCTGTTTGATGCTGCGATCCAACGAAAGTCTGAACTCGAGGGATAATTTTCTCCATATGGGCAAGCGAGCGCGCACACGGAGGTTCTCTCCAGCAATCGCCTACCTCCCATTGTTTTTCACTTTTCACAGGCAGTTACAGCGGGGGAAAAAAAAAAAGGATGATACCGTAAAGAAAGTGGCTTTTTGATCACAGGTCGGAGAAGGCAGCCGGAGCTCCAGGCGGAGCAGGAGAGCTGCACCGCGCTCCGCGCCCCTCCGAGGGCACCGGCCAGGGGCCGCGGGGGTCCCGGGGAGGGAGAACTCCCCGCGGCCAAAGGCAAGGGATGGTGAAGGCAGAGTTCCTTCTTACTCCTTGTAGGAAGGAGTGCGTGAGGCTGCGAGGGCTCTGCTCCACACGCAGTGCCGCAGCAGAGCCTCGCTCTTGAAAATCTGCTCTGCAGCTTCCCCGCACCCCAGCGCAGGGCAACCGAGCCCCGGGTAGGGCTGCCCGCAGCTCCCCGCATAGGTAGAGCAAAAAACGGGCCGGGGGGGCCCCGCCGCCCCGTCCGGGCCGCCGAAGGAGTTGGGGGGGGGCCGGCGACAGGGAGAAGGGCCGCCGGTCTCCGCTTCCCACCTCCCCGGGAGGTTTAGCACGGGAAAGTTTGTTTCCCCTTTCGCTGTTATTTCAGGAGAAGGGAGCGGGGGAGGAAGAGGAGAAGCTTGCGGAGGGTTTGGGGAAGGTTGCAGCCGGGCCGCGGTGTGCCATTGCAGAGAGGAGCCGAGCCGCTGCGAGGGGAGCGGAGCGGGGCGCAGTGCGTGACCCCCCCGCGGGCAGCAGGGACCCTCGCAGTCGCTATATTTTTTTTTTTTTTAAGGTATCAGTGAAACTAACAGATTTATTTGTAGTTCGCTCCTTCCAGCCCAGAGAACAAGCCCCCGCATCAACAGGCGAGGATGTTTACGGAGATGGTACCTCGCCTCCTTCCCCGCTTGTATCACGCCGGGACCGAATTGCTCCACCAAGCGATTTTCCAAAATTTGGGCGGTTCCTTACAAACGAGCAAACCTGATGGGTTGGTTTGTTTGTTTATTTGTTTGTTTGTAAGGGTTGCGCCGTTTCCCCGCTTGTAATTGAACTGCGCGCTGCTGCAGAGAACTGCGCTCCCGGCGATCGCCGCGGTGACGTTGAGTTAAGGAAATACTACAGGTGTTACTGCGGTGTTTGGGAATTAATTCTCCTTCCTTCTCCCCCCTCCTCCTTCCCGGAGTTATTTCCTAGCCTCCCCAGATAGCTGGGAAAGGGTCCCACATACCCCGGAGCTGTAAAGTGAGCGCTGAAATACTTGATCTCACTGATCTTTGGAGAATTAAATCTGGCCTCATTTTACAGGAGGAAGCGAAGTCAATCTCGAGGTTTTGCGAAGAAAGGCTGTTATTTCCTAGAGGATAGGCGTTTAAGTTGTTAAATATTAGTTTTTAATTACATATTGTTCTTTTCAAAAATAATATTTATACTTAGGTCCGTGCAGGTATTCGACTGAATTTCCAAGCTGTCGGCTAACCGTTCTTTACGCGACGGGTGGCAAACAGCCCCTCGTACGAGCGCCGCTAGAAGGGGTCACCGTTGTCCCCCGCGCCCCTCGCCGAGGCCGCCGGGCAGCGCCGGGCCCGGGGCTTCTTCTCCCGCTCCGCGGGCGCGGAGCCGGTGCCCCCGGCTCGGAACCCGCCCCGCTCCGCGGGACCCGCTGGAACAAAACTTGGGCTCGGAGTGTGGGAGGGAGCAGGAGAGGCTCTTTCTGGCGCAGCCGGGCAAAGCCACAGAGCGAAGAAACTAAAGAACTAGTGGTCATGAATAAAACCTTCCGTGTTAAACGCAGCCGCGAACCCCACGGTGATTTACGAGTTCCCGAGGCCAAACGCATCTCCCGTCCCACCCGAGACGGGTGGGGGGTGTCGGTGCTAGGGTGGCTGCAGGCACCTCCAGTCCTTGCGGGGCTTTGGGGGGTCCGGGCCGGCCGGGTGGGGAGCTCAGTCCCTGCTGCGGGGCTGGGGGCTGCGTGGCCCAGCCGTGATTTATCGCACATGTGGAGGTGTGGGGGGGATCCCCTCCGTTGGGTGCTGAGGGCTCGCCGGGCCAGGGGCTGATCCTGCCCCTCCGCAGCGCCGTCCCCTGCCGCTCCCCAGCACCCTCAGCTCTGCTCCTTATATAGAAATACCACCGCCACTTTCTTTTTGGGCCGAGCCCGTTTGCAAATACCTTCAGCCAGCGTCTTTGCCCCCCCCTCCCCCAGTAGTCTCCCTCCATCCGAGGAGGCCATTTTGCAGAATTGCGCCTTCTTCCTCCCTCGCCCTGCTGGCTCTCCCCCACCCCTTCCCCCAGCAGTACGATTTGCACTCCCTCCAGCCTCAGCATCCCCCAGGACCGGGCCGCTGCTCCCCCATGCAGCCGTTCCCCGAGCCAGGGAGCGGGGACGGGGTCCCTCACAACAGGGGGCTCGGCCCCATGGGCCGCAGGTCACACTCCGCTCTACCGAGAGGCACAGGGACCTCCGGCCCGACAGGTAAACACGCTTTAAAACCAGTGGTACAGGCACTTTGCACTGGAGCCGCCTGGTTTGGAAGTCAAGTTTGTGGGTTTGGAGGGGGCGAGAGACTTATTTTGGCGTGTAAATATTTCTGCTCTCCATAAACTGGCAGAGTGGACTAAAATGAACGCATGCGGTTCAGCATCTGTTTAGCTAGCTGCATCTCACAGAGGAATATTGGCTTTTCACCTCCAGGTCCTAAATGGGAAATAAAAAGAGGTTGGTGTCCTCTATTCTGTTTGCAATTGCCTATCCCAGGATTAAAGAGATCTCCATTTTACTGGCTGTCTTTCATTTAACTGTTTGGAGACCAGAGATGGAAAATATTTGCCGAGAAGAAAAGAATAGCTGCATGGGATCATTTGCAATTCAGTGTGAAAATATTCTACCAAACCCATTTCTATTCCAGTGTAGTTGAAAAAATAGCACATAGCCGTCAACAGCCCATTCCGCTCTGCTGGACAGCACGGAAAGTTTTAGGCAACTAAATTCCTAATGGGAGACAGCAGCAAACAGCACAATCATGTCTTTGACTAAACTATGCGGCAGCTTTAATTGCTAGAAATGTTAGTAATGGCTAAAATATTACGGTTTTGGTAAATGGGAGACTTCCCATGGATGGTGAACGGTATAGCCTATATGGACAGAAACCAACGGAAGCGTCAGCTTCAAGTGGCACACTTGGAAGCGCGGAGGAATGAGCACTTGGAAGGAAGTCAGGATAAAAGCAGAGCCGTCCAGCGCCGCACGCAGGGTGTGCGCTCGAGACAAGCACATCCAGAAACAACTGCTTTTCAAAGTGACACTGACAAGGAAATGAGCATCCTTTAGGTTTAAATACCTTTTTATTGTCGCTGCTGCCATGGACGGAACATTTCATATAAAAATATCCTTCGTAAAGCACGAGTGGAGCTGGCCACCCTGGAATCGCCCCCAGAGCCTTGCTTTGCTTCTTGTGGAGACCTCTGCTCCCAAGGCTGGGAGCAAACCCCCGAGTTCCCGGGCCTGCTCTTAGCCCAGGTCTGCGGGGATGCCGCAGTTGGACAGTGCCCACTTGTGGCTGACCTTGTTTGAAGCAGAAGATGCAAAAAGTCCCTGCATGGGGTGGGGCAGCCAGAAGACTCTTGGAAAATGCAGTGCTTGGCTTGTCCAGAGCTGATTCTTGCTTGCTTTGGACACCCCAAAATGGACAGGGAGGGAGGACGAAGGGAATTACAGGCATCTGCGTATCCACTCCGCGTTAGGGCTGCATGTGAACATCGAGGAACCCCGGCTCCCATGAATCCCACCACTGCACTGTTCACTGGAGCCATGTACAGTTTGATACTCTGGCATTTAAAAGCCTTCCTGGAGGAGAGTTTGGTTGTGGATTTTTCATTTGCCTTGCAATAACATTTAGCGGGCCCTGTCAAAGATTAGGGCTCAATTATGCCAGGCTCCTCTTAATGCCTGATGGTGCAGATAGTAATCCCTGGCGCAGGGGTCTAAGAAGGAGGGCAAAGTAAGTCTCTGTGTCTCAAACAAAGCAAGAAGAGAAAGTGTCAAAACTACAGTAAGCAATAGGTGAGAAATAGTGAAGCTGAGGACAAAAGGACACTCCTAACTCCAGTGTACTGATTACGAACTGTTTTCTGCTTTGGCTAACGTCTGTGGTAAAATGTCTTTTGATACTCAGAGTACAAGATAAAACCTTATTGCGTGATGATTTAATGATCACAGTTAGCTCTCAAATAGTATTTCTCATCTTGGTTTTTTCTACAGTCTTAAACAAGTGCATCATCATGCAGCACTATACATTATTTGGTATAGAGACAGAACCATCAAGAAAATAAAAAAGCAAATCACAGGACGTGCAGTCACAGTGAAGGTGTCTCGCGTACACAATTTAGGAATTACATTGCGACACTCTCTGAGCTGCTGTGTCACTATGAGCAACACTTCATTAATACTTCCTATAGAAAATCTCCTTTCATAATTAGAACAATTAAATAGTTAGCAAGTCATCAAAAAATGGCCATGTGAGCTCAGAGGAGGGATCTTACTACCAAATTCCCTTTCTGACAATGATGCTATATAGCCTGTATCTGCGGTCAAAATGAAGGAAGAAAACTGAAGCCTCAGAGGGAATCAATCACATCGGATTTATTTACTTTTGTATTTTTTTCCAACTGTTTCAATAGACACCGATTCCTCATCTGTTATGTTTAGATTGGAGAGTCTCAGACAAGGGGTAAGGAACTATAGCTTCAGCCACAGCTTCCTACTTCTCCTTAATCAAAACCTGCCAGTAGCCAGGGAAGCTCGCTGAAATGAATGGGAAAGGTAAAGTGCTTGCAGATACATACCCGCTCAAACCTAGCCTTCCTCTTCAGCCTTCCTCTTCAGACTGGACACTGCGCCTTAACCAACGATGAAATCCACCTTCAGCTCTGAGCACGTTTCTTGCTGTCAGACATGTTCTGGAGAAGATGCAGACTGTCATTGTTGCTGAGCAAACTATTGCCTTAAGGCTGTCTGTCGGGCAACTTTTCTGAGCCATAAACATGTTCTGCAATTTAGATCAGAAACATTAACAACTACCAAACAAAACCATTCAACACACGCAGGCAGCCAAAATAGAATAAATAACCGGTCAGGCCTCTGCTATGCAAATACTTTCAGTTAGGTAAAGCAGTTCTACATTACCTTCAAAAAGTTCATTAAAAGGTTCCCCGGAGCTGTGTTTTTTACCCACAGCAGTCAGTTTTCAGGTCACTCGCCATGCAACCTGCCAGAGATCATTGGGCGCCAGCTGTATTATTTGGCATTACTGTTTGCATTAGTGTTGTGCCAGGCAAGCAGACTCCGTGGCAAGAGACAGAAACACAGAACAAAAGGATGGTCCCTGCCCCAGAGCACTTCCAGTCTTAATCTAAGATGCAAAAAAGAGCCCGAAAAAAAAAAAAGAAAAGAAAACAGCAGGTGGAGACAGGGAAGAGAAAAGAAAGGATGAGACAGGACTGATTAGTGTGATACTGAGCGGCCTCAACACAACAGCTGCTATCTGGCATCAAATTCTTTGCATAAGCGATGGCTGGATGGGGCCTATAGGGAACTTGCCAGCACATTTTACCACATGAGCCATACGTTCTGTGTCACAACTGCCAAAAGCGCTTTGGGGTTGTAAGGATGGTTTGTGGTTGTGGCTTGGCAAAAGGTATAAGGAGGCAAGAGTGTGTGTCTTTCAACTGTACCGATATGCCAAGAATAAAGAAAAAAAAATTAGCAAGGCTCTCAAGCCCAGTCCCTGTGACACTATCATGAAAACAAATGTTTATTTATAACAAGAGAGCAAATTTGTGAATCACAAAACCTAACTGGCAGCCTCAAGCGATTTGGAAGAATCAGTTTGAAAGTCTTTCCCCCCCTCCCCAATCTATCAAACTGCAACTGCAGGCTAAGTCACCTCGCGTTGATTAGCAGCCCACACAGTGCTCTGCAAGCCTAGTTTTTGAAGGGAGGCTGGGAGCAGCGTTTGGGAGCTCCTGGTTCCTGCAAGGAACTGCCAGATGTTCACAGGAGGTTGTCACACGGTCAGGGTAGGAGCTGAACTGCCCCAGGTTTTTTTTTTTTTTTTTGCTTGCATGTATCTGGCACAATACGCACCTCAGTTTGGAAACCTTGACCCATATTAGGTTACACTTCTAGTTAAAAAATCATTCATGTCAGTTTGAAAACCACATCCTTCAAAACATAATGTACTTTAACATTCTTTCGCTCCCCCCCACCCCATGGCCTCTAATTTAGCAGGGTTTTAAGAGCATCATGTGCTTGAACTCTGAGCTGCTCCCAGGCATCTAAAAAAGTAATTGGAGTATTTAGGCTTTAAATGGATTCTCTTTTCAATCTAAGTGGTATCACACATCAGAGATGTCAGTATGAGTGGTTGAAGAGAGATTAGAAATTCTCCTAAACAGTCTGGTAATTAAATCATCTATACATCCACATATTTGGTTGAAGAAGCTCTGACTGCCGTAGGCCCCATCTCCTCGGTGCTCCCACCACCTCAGAGCATGTAGTATAAAAAAACATCCTGCCTGAAGACATTGGGTGTCAGTCCCGCTACGGGCTGTTCATCTGGGATTTCTCAGGACCTGTCCCTGAAGGAATACTGCTTTCTCAAGGGAGACTCCTGAGCCCAGACCCAGGGAGTTATTTTGGTGCCCGACTCTAGCCAGCAGTTGATGCAATTAGACACTAAAAAAACCTTCAGGATTTATGCCTTCATCTTTTTGTTCCCTGCGTACAATATCTAGTGCCTATCAACCATTGCAAATAGGAATAATGGCTAAATTCTGCTCCAAGTTCAGATGTGAGAGCAGCTGTTTTAATTAAGCCATTCTAGTTACTTATCTTTTTAGTTTCTTTTTTCTAAGCTCGCAAGTTTTTATCGTCTCTGAAAAGAGGCCTAAACAACAGCAGGAATGGCCCTGCCTCACGTGGGGTAACGGCTGGAACCACTGCCCAAAGTGGCTGAGGATGCGCTTGCACTCTGCCCCTCACGCGTCCCACTGCCACTGGGCAGGTTGCCACTGGGAGGACATTACAGTCAGCATCAGGCTGCTCAGTATCACAGCGGTGTCCTGCACATACACTCTCTGGAGAGTCTAACCTGTCAATATTTACATAGCAAAGATATTATAAATAAAATCAATCCTTTGTCTTTCTGCTTGCCTAATTCTAGACCCACATATTGATCTTAAAAGAGTGCATACCTAAAGTAGACTGTGTTGATTATGAGTGGCCCAGAGGATCACACTTTAATGTTCTTAAGTATCAGCTTTGTTTTCTTTCTTTACTTTGTTTACAGAGGAGCTGCTGCATGGATGTTCTCACTTTCTGTTAGTGTAACTAAATTTGGAAAGCTGTGTGCAGGCTCATTCCTGATACAGAAACAGAGACAGGCTCTCTTCCTACTTCTTTCCTTCCAAAATATATCAAAAATATGAAGAGGTCAACAACTTAGAAGGCAATGCAGAAGTTTTCCTATACTATCATTGTACTCAGTAACATGGAAATGGCAACAGCAGCTCTTTTGCTAACTGCACCCTGCTTATTACAGTAATTGCTACAGTAACTCAGAAATACAGCATCTCAAATACACGCGCCCAGCTATACCAATAGATAATAAGATTTTAGAGTCACCAGCACTGAATCTAATCATACCAACTAACCCTTAGCAAATATTTTGTCTTAAAAACCTGACAGGATTCCTCTAGTTTGTCATTATGCTTGTGTGGTCCCCCTTCTGAGCATGCCAGAATGAAATGTTAATCCTAAACAATGACATCTCCTGGGTGGATTTTACATTCTGCAAGATCAGTTTCTTTATTGCTGGGAAGGAGTTTGGTGACTCACACCAGCCAGGTAACTGAAGGTAACTATGCAATATATAGAGTGACTTCAGCGGGTTCCCCAAGGGCATTTGTTCCACACCCTCTGCCACGAGTCACAAAGCAGCATGTGCTGCTGACCAGATTTCAGATATTTCATATAAAATACTGAGCCTCACAGTTAGCATGTCTTAGCCACCTGGGCTTGGGACATGCACAACATCAAGGGAGAAAATCCCTGCACCTTGAGTGCAATTTAAAAATTGGATTAATGTTTTTTAAACACTCCCCTCCCTTGTCCTGAGCTAACAGCACCAATGCCCAAGGACTGCAAGAGCCAAATGGAGGGGCATGATGAACCATCTCTCTTTCAAGCGTCTGCAGACTCTACCTTTGCTCTTTTATTTGGGCTTTCTGAAAATGCTCTTCAATGAACTGAATTGCTTTCAGTTGTAAATCTAAGATGGAAAAATGCAATATTAGGCATATCTGGCTTGGCATCCCTCAAGCAATATCCATATGCACATTCCTTCCCTTTGCCAATCTCTGTTTGCTCATGATTCTGCTGGATTTTAAGCAAAGGACCTTGCATATGGTAGCAGCACTCCACTGGTCACAATTCAAGGCAGCTGCAGATTTCTAAACGAAATACAATATGGAAGTCCTTAAAACAAACAGAGACGCTTGGACTTTTAAGTACAGGAGTGTTTGAGATCCTCTAAATATACACAACAGCTCATTCTTTGTGCTTCTGAAGCTCGCTGGAGGAAGCAGGGCTTGTCATTTAGCAGAGTAATTATAATGATTCATTATTATGATTATTAATTATAATCATATAATCACAGTAATGATTAATAATTATAGTCATTACTATTTATATTAGAAGAGATCCGAGAGGCCCAGTCAGAATAGTGGTCCCCATTGTGCTTCACATGGTAAGGAGAGATGACTAGGGGCACCGTATTGACACTGGGACCGTGGTCGAGGACCCAGATCCTTCAGATATGAGCACCGCGTTTGCTGAATGTATTATCCGTACGGCGGTGGAGCACCACGCCGGGTGTGAACGGAGATGTGCAGCCCTGTCAGGCACCGCGTGTCAAAAGGCAGACGATAGCCCAGGGAATGGCAATGGGACAATGACGGGGGAACACAAAGTGACAGTTACAGCTTGGAGAAGGGACCTGCAGCTGCAACGTTTGCAAAAATAGCGTCTGCTTCTATGCGTCTCCTGGTCCTCCGCTTCGTGACAACCTTGTGCTTGGGCGAGATGGGGTAGTGTGACAAGCACTGCCTAACTACAGCGGTTTCCAGCTCATCAGACTATTCTTGCCCAGTCAGCTCGTGTAGATGTACTTCTCTAGGTGTTTTCCTGCCTTGGCTCGTGAGGGACTTACCCCCTTCTCCCTTCTCTTCTCCAGCACTGCCTCCCCATCATCTACATGATTTAAATTTGGGGCTCTGAGATGCAAAAATACCACCTGTGCTTGTGTAAATGTTCATTATATCATATTATACCATAACTTCTGCCGAGCAGGGGACAACAGTCTATCTTGCCTGCGTAGGCACTGCCTGCAGTAATTGCTGAGCCCGTGACCCTCCGCAGCACACTTTGTTCACTCCTGGAGTTTGCTCTCTGCAGCAGTTTAACACGGTGCGTGCTAATGCAATAGTCTACTGTTGCATGCTCAGAAGCCTCCTGAAGCCAAGGTACTACCACAATTACCAGGCCTAAGTGTAAAGATAAGTGCGTGTAAGCTTTTGCAAGATTAAGCCCTTGGCCTTTTGTTCTGCCTATACGTAAATTGCTGCTTTCTTGCCGCCTCCTCGTACGTGTCTGGCTTTGAAGATGCAAAAGGTAGGGAGTTCTGCATCCAGTGCTGTAATTTCTGTGTTCTTCTCCAGTTTGCTCCTAAACTGAAATGTCTCTGTTCTTCTAGTCTTGTCCCAAGTTGCTTGGTTAACCAGTCAAAGCTATCAGGATTATTCTATTTAGAGACTACAGGACAGATTCAGCTATGAGTTGTGAGGCAGTCTAACTTAATTAACTTAAAAGGTGTCTATACTAGCTCAAGTAGGAACAAAGTCCTTTTGTAAGATGGGTGAAAATCCATTGCTTCAAAAACTGGGGAATGTAAAAAATGGTGATGCTTTATACATCTCCCCCCAACTCTCCCAGACAGGGGGAAGCACAGGTGATAATAGGCTTATCTTGTTATTATCAAACTCTGAAAAGTCAATTGCACAGGCAGATCTGCTGCAGACTTCATTAGGAGAATTAATGAAAGTATATTTGGCATGTGCTCCATGACACAATGCAGAAGAGAAAAACAGCAGCAGCCCTGGAGGCACGCTGGTTCTTTCAGTAAGGCAAGAAAAGGGACCGGCTGGTGCTCAGGTACAGCTCTCCTTGTTTCTGCAGGACAGTGGTGCTGTTTAATTGCACAATGTGATGCGGTTCTTCAGCGCATTAATTTGTTATTAGAAAGCTTTACATCCCTAGGTATTCTAAATAAAAACTTCCATGGAAAGAAAATCTGAGGCTGGAAAATGGAGTTTGGAAATGACAAAGTCAAAGCTTTCTTACGGTCCAGTCCCTGATTACGTGATCACATATGTATGTTGAACAGGGAGCAAGGCGGAGCTGGATACTCCAAGAGAGTGAGTTATGATGGAGCCTCGTCTGATTCACTACAAAGGTTGGATGGTATGCACTCTATGAGACATGTGGCCACACAGCAAACAATGAGCATAAAAATAAAAATTGAACAGCTGCCTCATTTGCTAAGCACGTCCATCTTGTACATTGAGCAAGCCTGGGTTCCTGCAGGGGGGGAAAAAAAAAAAGCGTCTGATCGTATTAGCTATATATATACACACTGTATGTGGATGCATCAATATCGGATGCTTTATTAGGCTGGGATATGTCCTGGACTCCAGACAGATATAAGAATAAAAGACATCTTAGAGAATATTGCATTTTTGGCAACATGTGTTGGCTCAAAGGAATTGTAAAGGAAGTAAATTAAATACTACTAAGAATGTATATATTTATAGCACTTTTCATACAAGGATCCCAAAACACCTCTCAAAAAATTAAGCTTCACAACTTTGCTGTGATCTAAGTAACAAGCATCGTTTTTTTCTAATGTGCGAAGTGAATCAGAAAAAGACGAGCTAGTTTAACCAGACCATCAAGAGCAAGAATGTCTGAATTTTAGGCTCACATTTTAACTCTTAGACAAACTGTCTTCTGTGAAAATATCCAGGGAAGCTATTGATTTTCCTGCTTCCCTGCCCTTCTCCAGCAATCCAGCACAGTGCTCAGGCATATGGTTAACTTAAGGCCATTGATTGTTGGCCTGTGTTTCTGAAAAACCTTTTGGCGTGAAGTACGTACAGTTTTGAGCAAAAAAGTAGGTTTATAAGAGCATTGGTCATTTTACCAACTGTGCCTAGAATTTCCTGGACGTTATGAATGTTCAGCTGAATCCCCAGTGTCAGATTGCATTAAAAGACTGTCCTCAAAAAGGAACATTCCAAATTTCCATGATCTTTGCCAGTTTCCAATGATTTGACGTTTATTTGAGCTATTGTGCAAAGTTTTCTGTTGAGTCAGATCATTCAGGACTAGCTGCTGGGACCACAGAGTGTCAGCAGAACATAATTCATCTGTGGCTAATGGCAGCACAGTGTATCGGATAGGTAATGCTTCTTCATGCCGAGATACGCCACTAGGAAATTTGGTGGGGTTTCTTTTTTTCCATAAAGACTGGAATTAAGCATTCCGTTGCCCCTTCGGTTGCTTGTTGGATCTCTTTAGGAGGAGAAATTTCTGGAGCATCTTTCTGGGGTGAGAAGAGGGAGGGAGAAGCAATATATTGATTTTAAAGAATGCCTCCAGCACCCTGTTTTCTGTATCGTCCGTGCTGCCTTAGGTCTTTGTTGGCTTTTTGGCTGATTCAGCTTTATCTTTCTGCTTCCTACATGTACACACACACCTGCTTGACCTCTGCCTTTTCAGTCTATTCCTAGGGGAATTCCCTCAGCCTGCACAAAGTGCTCATACCAAGCTCTTTGCCTTCATAATAGAGGAAATACCCACCAAGATTACGCCTCGCTTTTGTGGTATGAACTACAGTTGAATAAAACTTCCCCGGCTGCACAGTGAGACCAGGTCTTTGAGCCCACATATGCTTTATGTGAAAACAGCTCGCCCATAAAGGTAAAGCAAGAAATTTTTTTTTTTTTTTGTGTGTGAACTGTTCTCAAAAGTAAGTACACATGGAGCTCTAATTAGCTTTTACCTCTGTAGATGGGACATCTTGGCTTCAAGATAGAGCTCGCGTTGACTTAATTGCTTAGATCTTAAGCTATGCAAGGCAAAGACCCTCTGTGCTTGTGTAGTACCTAGCAGCGCTGGAACCAGACTGAAGTTCCTCAGCAAGACCTCAATGCATATAATGAATGCAGCTACATAAGAGGACATTGAGTGACTCATTCTAAACCACAAGATGTTTGGACTGCAAATAAAGAAAGATATGTGGGATATAATCTGCTGTTGAGTTTTAACACAATTCCTGCTAATTCTGAGCTCGACACAGCCTGAACAATAGCAGGCTATAGATTTTGTTTCCGTCCCTGACATTTACCAAGCACTGCAAGACTAAAACATTTTGAAGGTTATATCCAATGTCCTGCAGAACGAATGACAAATGTCAACTCTTACACTCTTGCAAGATCTGAGCAGGAATAAGACAACTCTATAGACTGAGGCAAGTTTATTATTACAAATACCTTATTAAATCTAAATGGTAATGGCATTCCAATTAGCTCATTGTTAGGAATCTTTCATGTTTGACTTTCATTTAGACTGATTACGGGAATAATGCAGACCCTGTATAAGTAATTGGCACAAAATAAAAGCGTTTGAGCTGCAAAAACCCTCCTAGAGGCTGCGCTCTTTAAAAAGAAAAAATAAATAAAAGCTTCCTATCTTTCCCAGCTCATGAGCTCTCTCTGTTCACCATAATAATGAGACAACCCATTGAGTCTCCTGTGGGCCTGGTGGTATCGGAGCTCCCTTTTTACCTACCCCTCTCTTCTCAGGAGCTGTAGGGGGGCTCCTTCTCTTTTACTCTCCACCATCCTATTCTCTGCTCCCTTCGTCGCAAGCCTCGGCACCGTTTTATTGATCCTGCTCAACTGTGGATTCTTTCACACCCAGATCACAGGCTAGCCTCCGTCTCTCCCACACCCTCCTCCTCCTCCTCCTCACAGCCCTGCTGGTCTCTCCAGACACGCAGCCGGGAACATGCCTTTCTGTGTCCTGGCTCCCAGCTCCTTGCAGAGAAAAGGTGTTTTCTTTCGCGGCAGAGCCTCCACGAGCCTGACAGAGACTATCGGTGACTCCTCACAGCGGGATCCTGCTTGCCTCCTTCAGAGGGGAGGATATGGGAAAGGGCTTCTTCAAGAATTTGCTGCAACTCGGGACAGAGATTTTCCTTTCTTCCCCTGGTAGAAGGAGGTCCAGAGAAAGAGGACCCACTGCGGAGTCCCTCTTGCCATGGGGAGGGCTGGAGCACAGCCCTTGGAGAGCTCAGCCAGGCTGGTGGGTCCTGGTTTCCCCCCATGGGTTAAGTTCCAGTTGGGCAAGGGTGCACCAAGCCTGGACGACCTGGCTCACTACTGGGTGCGGGCTGAGGAGGAAACATCCCGTTGTGAAAGACACTGGTCTTGGGGAAAGACGTCCAAAACCATTGCCTGGAGCCCTAGCTCGTTAGGTTAGGAGAAGGAGCAGCACGAGATATTTGGAGAGAAGAGAGAAGGCCACAAGCATTCATCCCTGCCAGACCTCCCTTCCTCCTTCTCTGACTAATCTGGTGCCAGCCCTGTCCTCTTTCTGGGCACGGAGGCTACAGTAAAATACGCAACGTAGGAAAGGTTTCCTGCTTTTCGGTCTGGGTATGCACTTCGGTCGCACCCTGCTCTGCGCCGGGGCTGGATGTAAGCCTGCACCTTCTGCCCCTTCCCACCCCACGGCGGGTGGGAAGGAAACCCGGCAGGTGGGCTGCGGGGACCCGAGACATACTCCAGCCGCTTCCCCGCCACCGGGATCAAGCTGGGAGCAGCGCTCTGGATCACAGCTTGCTGGCAGTGTAGACACAGCATGTGTTAGCCGTATGACGGCGCGCCAGGAAAGGTCTCTCTGGTGTGGGAAAGGGAAGGGCCAGCAGTTCCTACTTAGGAACTATTTGGCTTCTGGAGGGCTCTGGAGGGTGAGCTGGGAGCTACGTGTAAGCAGCAGCAGCAGGGCTTTGGGAAAAGCTGTGGAAGTAGATGGTAACAGCAGGCAGCTGTAGGATAGCAGGCAACTGAAAGCTGGGCCCAAACTGCCTGAAAGTTTGGCCGGGATCTGTCCCGCTGCTCTTAGAGGAGAACGGTGGTGCCCGCGGCACAAAGGTGCTGGGCGGTGGACCAGAAAGGTTGTGCAATCCCCATCCTTGGAGGTTCTCAAGACTCAGAGGAGCAAAGCCCTGAGCAACCTGGTCTGAATTCAGCGTTGACCCTACTTTGAGCAGGAGCTCAGGCTGGAGATCTCCAGAGGTGCCTTTGGACAGTAATTGTATGACAGAATATGGGTTGGGAACAGCTATTTTGCTCTCTCCATTCGGTGAAAGCACCTTTTATTTCTGACAGCGCTGATCAAAGAATTTCTTCCATTACTGGAACTGCACATTGTTCGGAGAAACCTGCCCGTGCTGGAGGGTATTGTCCCTGGGGTGCCGGTGGGCCCGTGCTCACCAGACAAGCAGCCCACAAACCTGTAGATCAGCTTGGTAGTCCTTTGCATTTGATCTCCTACAGTGCCCCTGTAGGTTTGGGGACCATCAGCCTGCTGGTGGCATACCTTCCTTCCTTCCTCTTGCCTGTTAAGGACCGGTGGGTGACTCTCCTGATGAAATTAGGGAAAGATTTCCATGGCTTTCCATAGGTGGGTCAGGACTTTCAAGTCTCTCTGGGCAGTGATGCTTATTGGACTCTTCTTACTGGCTGGACCATGATCTGGTACAAAAACCAGTAGTGTGTTACAACATTGGATCTACCCTAACCTGGTATCACAATCTTGTTAGGAATTAGTTGCCTTTTAAAAAAATAATGCAAATAATGAAGTAACTGGCTCAAAAAGCTGCGACAGGTGAAGTGATGACAAGTTATGGGCACATGCCTAACTAAAGCACATAGCTAAGCATGTGGTTAATTACTTTTCTGGCCTGAATATGGGTACTTTCCCAAACTGAAACTGAAACTTGCTCCATAGCTGAAACACGTAAACAGACCTGTACAAGAGAGCCCGTTTTGTGCGAATGAGAAATATTCCCATGGATGGCTAAGTTTTAAATTAACTCTGATTTTTATGGGACTCTTTGAACCAGAAACCACGACAGAACTTTTAATACTAAGCTGGCAGTAATTTAGGCATTGCTGTATTGTCAGGCATATTTATCCTGCCTTTGTATTTGTAACTGGTTTATATTTACTTGTCACATTAAAATAACCAAGAATTCACTTGTGTGTTAGAGCCGTTCTGATGAGGTATGTATGGGTAAGAGCTTTGTTACCTGTTTGCAGTAATAAAGATGAAAAATCTACTGACATCCCAAACAAGTTGTAAACTAGGTCATTTAACAAGGTTAATTTTAATGCTTGAAACCGCTATGTTGTCATTGTAAATTAGGAACTTCAGGTGAAACCTTGGATGCGTCGAAGTCATCTGTGACAATGGATCCGGAGGCGGTGACTGGCTTAATAGCTACAAAATTCTTCTGAATAACCCTACTTACACTTCTGTCTATAAGGTTAACCAGAAAGGAAATTATGCAGAGTAAATTTTCTCTGTTTAAAACCCATAAGCCTTACAAATTATATTTACATTTAATTAAAAAGTAGACACATTAGCCATTTTTTCTGCACTTTTGTTCAGATTCTGCACTGGTTCAGAATTCCTCTGCAAGATGTTTAATGATAATCTTTTTATAAATAATAAGATAGTTAGACAGAGTTGCCTTTAACCCCAAGTCTTGATTTGTAAGTTTAATAAGTTTCCAAACATATTATTAAGGATTGGGGGCAAAAAAAAAAAAAAAAGAAAAAAAAAAGGTGAAAGAACAAAGAATCGAGGTGCATTAATAATACTCAGGAGTGATATTGTTCCACCCTCAGAGCTGGATGAATTCCCTTTGTAGCCCTTGAAATTTACCCTTCTTATCTGTTTCAGGATTAAATCATCTCCTTATCTCAGCTGTATATCCATACTGTACTCTTTATCACAGAATACATGCTCAGTCAACATCCTAAAAGTTATGGCCAGAATGATTAGTGATTTTGGTGTCTGGATTTTGACAGGAGGCTCCTTAGAGAGCGCCAAATTTGGGTTGTGATTTCTTTGTTTATTCCATGCCTTCTGCTAAGAAGCATATTTAATTGTGGGGAAAAAAAATAACTGGAGGCTGCTGAACATTAGATTCTCAAAGCTGACATGAGTTTCAAGCACTGGTCAGCTACCAAGACAACTCTGTCCTCTGCAGACACCAGTATCGACCCATGGTCTCTGAGGGAGCTCTAGGAAAAGACACATGGAACAAATCTCGAGGAGACCTTTTAGATTAGGAACAAAACCTTGGTCATGGGTAAAAGCAGACCACCGGGACAATGCTGTCCCTAAGCCCTGCATTGCTAAATTAGCACCTTCTGAACCAAATTAAGCCTTTTTGGGATCAAGGTAATAAAGCGTGGAGGACATGAACGTATTGCTCATAACAAGCAAGTTCAAATGAGAAAGATGAGACAATCAGGCCAGGGGGAGGTGAAAGAGGGAGTTCTGGTGATTATAGTTATTTGGAAATCCAGCGGAGGGAGGATCCCTATGGCTGAAAAACATTTCCACACCTAGAATTTGTGGAGGATGAGGTTTTGGTGGTGACTAGTTCTTTGATGTCTTTTCCTTTCCCCGCCTTTATCTAAGCTTCACTTGAGCCTCAACCAGCAGCTTGCTCCCAGGTGAGGTTAATTCCTAGATGCTGCGAGGAGCTATCAGCTGACTTCTTAAAACACTGTTTAATTAGCAACGATATTACATTACAACAACGATATTATTGCTTTCAGAATGGAAGCATGTACACAAAGGGCTGGAGTTATGAATTACAGTAACAGAGGATAATCTACAGAGAGACAACAACAAGATATATTAATGCAGTGCCCAGACATGCCCATGTGTTGTGCTTACAGCTGTCCAAGTGATGAGTGTGTATGTGGGATATTTGACTAAAGGCTCCCATAGCAGAAAACAAAATAAAGCAAATAGAAGAAGGCAGAGAGAGGTGAAGAGAAAGGAAAATACTAAGACTTAATTCCCCAAGCCACTCCTTCACCTGCAAATTCGGACATCAACAGCACTGGGCAAAAATTAGACAGGAGGTTTCCCTGGGTGTGCTGTGATGCAATAGCACAAAGAAATACACATCATAGTTGTCTTACAGGTCAGGAACCTGTACTGGTACCATGTACATACTTAACAATACGTAGTGCCCAAATGAAAGCAATTTACCAAAAAGTCAAATTTAATTCCTTTTTTTTTTTTTTTTGTAGCTCCAGTGCTACTTTGGAAAAGCCTGGTTAGCTGAGCACTATGAAAAGTATTGTTTTCTCCTGCACCAATGGACCCCCTTTTTAAATATTAGGTTTAGAGAAACATGTCCAGTAACAATCCCAGCTCCCTATCCCCCAACTTCCACTTCACAAAACCAGACCAGTTCAGACTAAAGAGCCAGTGAGAAAAACAAAACAAACCTGAAGAGCCTGTGTATGAAAAACAGAGCTGAATGGTTTGAGCAGCTTCAGGCCTGACATTGAAGTTCCTCTGTGGCAAAAGGAACTGAAGGGCATAATGGGATCATCAAATATTTCTTTGCCTAAATTACAGCAAGGCCAGAGATTTGTGAAGCTTTGACCATTAAGTCAAATAAGGATATTTGGATAAGTTAGGATGGCTCTGGTTGTTAGTCAACTGGGCACAAATTAAGCTACTAATAACCAGGAAAACCAACATAAGTGACAAGCAGTATTTTAACAAAATAGACCTTCAACAATAAAGCATCCTGATGAGTATTTCTCAGGTTTCTGCCCTTTTCTCAGAAGAGCAAACATTGCATTATCACTTTTTAGAAACCCTTACTGCTTTGTTCCCAAAATGCCCTGAAAAAATTCACACGTTTTCCTCTCTTCTCATTTACAGCTTGAAGGTCCATCTATGTTTTCCACAGCAAGTTATGAAACTGGCACCATCCTTATCCTCTTTCCATCTGGAAAGGGTGGTTTCGTCCAAGATCTTCAAAGGGGAGTGAGCCACTCGAGTACCTTTAGGGATCCAGTCCAACCGACTCATGAAGAGTGCAGCAGAGGAAGAGGCGGCACATGCTAGATACGGGTGATGGAGAACTTCCCATGGGATGCTCCCAGGGTTGATGCTAGTGGTGACAAAAATGCAACTGGATGAGTCACAACTTGTAAGGAAGATCCAGATCCTCAGAGGTACCTAACTCTATTGGACCCAGATCCTTGGAGCAGTACAGGTATATAATGCCCATTGATTGCAGAGGGGTTAAGCAGTTTAACACCCTTCTCTATGGATTTGAGAACTGAGCAGAGATCTCAGACTCCAACCTCTATAAAACAAAATGGGTGACTTTAGGATAGCCCAGAAGAGAAGAACAAGGAATGGTATGAGGTCATCAAGTACAATAACCAAGCAGAGCACCAGTCTTCTAAGGTGCTGCTGTATGGCTCACCGAAGTCAATGAAAAGATCCTTCACGATTTCGGTAGATCAGCCCCAGTGCTTTACTCTTTCAGCTGAGCGGGTTGGAACGCTGCCTGTCTCCTGCCTCTTCCCAGGGTGAGTGAAAAGCAGTCCAGAGACGTTAAGGCAAATGAATCCTTTGATTTAAACATGGTTTGGCCAGGGCCCAGGCTGGCCCAAAGCGAGCCTCTGGTTATATCAACAGTTGTAAGTAACTTAGCCTGTGTCAAAGTGCAAACGACATCGCCGTCTGCTATGTGCAAACCCTGCAACAGTAAAGATGTCATTAGATACTCCACATCTGAGGCAGACCACTCTTGCCAAGCCCAGGCCCCGTAGAATTTGGCATCGCTTATAAAGATTAATCTATTAATATTTATTATCGTTACTATTTAATATTATTCTCCAAATTGCAAGCAGGGGAGTTGAGGTTGTGGGTAACCTGCAGGCCAATTAAATTTCAGGAGGAGCAAACTTCTGGACTTCTGGAGGTATTTCTCTTTGCTTTGCAGAGAGTATTCCTGTCTGGCTGAGCGATACGTGGAGCTAGGGTGACAGCCTGTGGCAAAACAGAAGAATTTCAGTGTCTTAATCCTTTTGATTTCCACTTGCTTTTGATCTTTTCTCCGCTTCCTGCTTGGCAGGCCAGACAAAGGTGGTAACGTTGTGGCTGCTCCCATCACCCCTGGTTTGAAGGATGGAAATTGCCATCCTTTCTCCCTCTCTCCCTACTCTTCTGCGTTGGTCTTTTCAGGTGCTGCATTGACTAACAGCCCGTTTGACAGAAGGGTGCTGTTCCTGGCTGTGCGACCTGAAGGAAATAATCTTGTGTGCATCTTTGCAAGTGTCACTCCAGTGGGATGGCTGGCTGGCTCCTTTTGACTCCAAAAGAGAGGAGGAATGGAGCAGCCCGAATCTCAGTTCTGCATTTTTTCATGTTTTGCTTCTGGCCTATTCTTCCTTCCATGACATGGGCCCTGTTAGAGGCGTCCCCTGTTGAGGTCTTCTAGTTGGCAGGGCAAACCCCAGCTATCTCAATAGCAAGGCAGCAGCCTCTGCACTTCTAATAAGACTTTAGGCATTTTTCATTCCCCAAATGTTTATTCTGGGTCAGAGTTTTCTTCTGCTGCTGCTTCTTTCTCTTTAGCAGCAGAGTTAAAGAAAAAATAAATCTATATTCTTGCTGTACTCTGCCCGAATTAATCAAATAAATTTTCTTTAAAGCAACACTAAATGAGTCACAGATGGTATTGCCCTTTTACAGGTTGCAGAAATCACCCATTACAGTTCTTTTAATTTATCAGTGAGGGAAAATAAGATGGCCTCTTGCTCCCTTCGCAATAATAATCAGAAACAGTCTATTTGGAGTTTAATTTACCCCAAATATGTATTGATAGTTGCAGTGAGGAATATGTGACCTCTTTGGGAGTCACCAGTGGATGGAAGGTGGATAGCTTTTATAAAACCACCTTTAATAAAAAAGAGTGTTATATAGAGTATGTTTGGTGGTGTATTTAAGCATATGGTTTCCATATCAGGAGCTAAGATGGCAAACACATGCTTTACCTTCTGACAAACCTTTCTTATACTCATCACTCCTTGCAAAAAGAAAGCTGCGAGGGCTTTATTTTTTTTTTTTTTTTTATTTTACAACTCTGATTATATGGAAGAGCTGAAGGAATTTCACAAGGAATGTAAACCTTGCGTCTCCTTTGCCTTTTTTTTTTTTTTTTTTTCTTTTTTGGCCTGCTCGTACAAAGAGACGAAGAGGCGAAACTTGGCCCTCGCTTAGCCTGGCTCTCCCGGTTCCCCCCCAACCTACTCCGGGTGCGATCCCCCGGGAAGGGACCCCCCGCCGCCGGCTCCCCTCCCCTCCGCCTCCTTTGCAAAAAAACCTCATCCCCTGGGAAAAGCATCCCCAGGCGGCCTTGGCTTTTCCCGGGATGTTTTTTTGGGGAGGTGATGGTGGTGGGGTGGCTTTGCCTTGGGGTCCCAGCGCTGCTCCCCATCCCGCCTGGGGCTGCCGAAACCCTCCGGAGAGGGGCTGCCTCACTCTGCCAGTGATAAATCTAGTGGTCCCCTCGCTTTTTCGTCACTTGCCTAATCCTGTGCCCTTCTTTTCATGTGCGGTAATTGCTAACATCTGCTCCCGGAGCCCGAGCCGTGCGGAGTTTGCGAAGGCAGAACAATGGCAACAGCTGTTTCATTTCGCCCCGGGCCAGCGCTTCCTGTTCAGTCTGCATCTGCCCTTCTGGGTCCAATTTATGTTCCTGGGTTGGTTTTTTTTTTTGGTGGTTTTTTTTTTTTTTCCTCCCTGTGACCCCCGCTATACGTCGGGATTCGGAGGAGCGCGCGTTTCAGCCCTGGGCTGCGCAGAGGGGATGGGGGGTTAAGGGGAGGAGGGGGATGGCTTGCCTCTCTTCAAGCAAAAATAATAACAAATGTCGGGGAAAAAAATAAACCAAACACCCCGACGTAATAGGAGTGAGCAGCGAGGCCGGGTGGCGGTGCGAGGCTGGTGGCCCCCACGCTCATACGTCCCCGTGGGGAGTGCGGTGGCCAAGGTCCGGCCGGGGCTGGCCGCTCAGCGGGGACCGACCCCGGCTCCACAGCCCTCGGAGAGCACAGCCCGCAGTGGTGGGGGCCTTTAGGGGTGCTTTTAAGCCCCCCCAGCCTGACCCCCAGACTCGTCATCCTTCGATTTCCCTGTCCCAAAACGACAGTCGCCTGGGTGAGGGGAGGCAAATGGGCTCAGCCCTTCCAGCAGGGAAGGAAAACTGGTTTCAGGCTGGATCCCACAAGTGTTTGGGGCCAGGACTGGGCCTTGTTAGGCTGTGGGCTCGTTTAAAGCTCTGGAGCTGACCAGGTTGTTTCTTTCGAGTCAGGTTCATACTCAAAGTCTGCAGGATCTGCCCTTCATACGTCACATTTTAACATGAATTCTTCCTTCCTCCCCTCTATTTTTTTTCCCCTGAGAAAGTGGCCGCATTCTTTCCTGAGTTAATTGTATCTTTCTGGGTTGGATAAGGCATATCTTGTTAGAGGGGGAGAGAGATTTGATGTGAACTTCAAGCTGCCTTCTCCACGCTACAGAAAAGAAATCCCTAATCAGCACAGTATATATTTTGTATAATTGCTCTTTGACATTCCCCCTTTCCTTGCTAATTAAAGTGAAAGAAAACGGTGGTGAAATGTTCCAGTGTGTTTTTCTAGGACAAGAAAAACTAAACCCCTCTTTTGTTTATAAATACAGGATATTTTAAGAGTCCGGAGAATCAGCTGTTTTCACAGGCACGCTGCTGAAATTTATTATTATTTTTCTTTCGAGCCAGGCATTGAGCACCTCTGCAGTTAGAGATCAGCTTTGCAGCGGTGCGAACGGCCCCAGCTTGGTGGAGGTTACCTCGTCCCCCCCAGCGCGTCCCGGGGTTGTGATGGGTGATGCTGCATGCCTGCTGGGAAGCTCGAAAAAGGCCATCTCCTCCTGCACTGTGTGAAAGCCTCAAAGCAAGATCGTTTAGAGTAAAATGCTCAGTTTCGTGTAGCGAATTTTTTTTTTTCTTTCAAGAGTGAAAATTAAAGCAATAAAAAGTGAGTAAAGCGTAAACGGTAGCAAGGATCTATAGCTACCGCGGATTATTTCTAGTGTCCTTGAGACTGTACGATGATTTTTCCCAGTTTTGCTCTAGCAGAAAGGGGGTGTTCCCTGCTCCCTTCAGGTTTGTGTTTTAAAGGCTGAACAGTTCACCCACACACCCACCCTTCCTGAGATCCAGGGACGGAGGTGGCCTGGCTCCTCTTCTCCCACCGCCTGACTCGCTAGCCCCCCAGGAGCTCTTCCACCCCTGGAGCAGCCCCTCTCCCGGGAAGCATCAGTCGGGCTGTCCTGGAAATCCCAGCACCATGGTGCGACCTGGAGCAGCCACAGAACTTGTCCAGCTTCTGCCCCCCCCATTCCTGAAATGGGAAAGAAAAATGAGTCTCTAAAGGATTGACAGGGTGGGGAAGCCTCCTCTACAAGATCTTTCCCAGCATGTCCTGTTCCGTTTTCTCTTCCTTTAGTTTTTCCATAGGGAAGGTGGGCCTGATCCGTCCTGCAGCGGACTGAGTGGCTCCTTGGGGTGCTCACTGCCATCCAAAGGAAAACTGCAATCTTGCTGGCTCCAGATTTTATCCCAGGTCTCCTGGGATGGATACTAGATTATTTTATAAAGCTCTGAGAGTTAAGGGGTGGGAGAGAATGACAATATTACCCTCCTTTTTTTGTGTGTTTTGGAAATTCTGAGCTTTTGGAAACTGCAGTAATGGCCACAGTAGCAGGAAAAATAGAGAAAATACTTGCAGATGCAAATAAGGCCAAAACCAGAACAACAACAAAAAAGGAGAAAGTCTTGCATGTATGATTTCTTTTAAAATCTCATGATTATTTAAGCCAGACTTTTTATTTTAATAGGCAGTTCTTGATTTTTAGAGCTAAAATCACCACAGCTGTTACAGTGGTGGCATTGACTACGCTTCCCTACCCTCGGCATGTGAAGTTTGTGGTAATATTTTATCTGGGTAGAAAGATGTCTGAAGGATTTTAAGAGTAATCACTCCACAAGAACGGCTTGGACATATTTGCAAAGCACCACACACCTCAAGAAAGGCAGTACCTGCTTATCACTAGCAGTTAAGGATAGCTTGCTGAAAGGCTGCCAGCAATTTCTTCTTAGGGGAGATACATTTAGAGAGTGTATATGTATGGGGTGTGTGCATATATTTTTTTTTTTCTAAAGTGTATTTATTGCTGATTCCTGGTATTTATTTGGGGAAAGCTAAATGGCACTGAACAGCTGCTGCTATGTCGACTCTCATTTGTCATGTTCCCTGTTTACGTGAAATGCTCGCACTAGTTGGGACGTGATCGCGCCCTCTGCTACTGGGGACAAGAAACCTCCTAAGTCCTACCCAAGCCATGTGCGAGAGGGAAGGGGACAAGGAAGATACTGCTCTGTCTTGTCCTGTTCAGCCCCACTGCATCCGTGCCTCAGGTCTTGGTACTTTGGGCATCCAGAGGGTGGTTGTGGGTGATACTGGTCACCACTCACCTGTTTCCCAAATCCACTTAGGATGCTCATGCTCCCTGTAAGCCCCCACTGTGGAGGACTGGGCCGATGTCTCCAGGGAGATGGTGGTGAACGAAGGTGTCTCGCACGACAGTGTGGAGTTGCAGACCATCTGCAGGTCCTCTCAGACCTGGGGATTATTCCCACAGTTTCGGAAGCTCTGCCCATAAGATGTTCACGTCCTCCTCATGAGGGAAGAACACTCTGTTCTTGCAATGTGAGCATCTTGTGTTTTTCACTTAATAATAACCATCTGCAAGTTTTTATGATTTCTTCTCAAGGTGGTACTAAAAATAGCTCTTTCTTTCCCTTCCCTCAAGCCCCTTTTAGAGCGATATTTTTATTTTTCACCCTGAAGCTAGTCTTGCATGAAGGGGCAGGAAGAAATGTGGTCACTTGGGTATCCTATCCTCATTCCCCCACTTGCTGACTGTAGGGCTGATTTTGTCTCTGGTGCAGTTTTGTTTCTGCTGGATGATACACTGAGGCCATTTGGGTCCAAGAAGGTCACCTAAGCCCAAGAGTGCTGCAGCCCTGACCTCAGAGGCAGCCCTGCGTCGCCTGGGACACATCTCTGTCCATCACACACTCCCCGTCAGGGATCAGGGCACGAATTCCTCTTGAACTGGAGAAAATCCTGAAGGTCCAGGTCCTGCCCTTTGCCACAAGGCTGCCACCTCCCTCTTCCCTCCAAATGACTGGGATATCTGAAATACCAGCTACTGTATTTGCTCTTTCTTCCTGTAAGCATGTTCTTGCCAGGGGCGATGCTACCAGGACATCAGTACTCGTTCTCTGAATGGGATCTCCTGCATCATGATGCTAATACTTGGCATCTTTCTGAGCCAAGTAGGATTTACTTTAAAAGCCTTCCATCACACAAAAACCAGCGATGAATATATTCTGGTTTAGCAAAGGGAAATGCATTGTATTACACGTTTCACGTGGCCCTGATTTGAGAGGTACCTAGGGTATTAGTTCATGTTGATAAATTCACAGGCCACACAGAGGTCTGCAGCACAAGTCTCCCTCCTGCCCTGTTGATGATGTCCACCCTGGGCTGGAGGATCACCCTCCCTGCAGCACACCCAGTTGGGTCCATTGGTCCCAGCAGCCCAGCCCCGAGCTGCTATGCCATGCCACCTTGTTCAATCACACCTTTGTTGTGATGACATCAGATTGCATCATTACCCTCTGGGAAAGACCCAGAAGGGTGTTCTAAGCTGCTGATCACACAAGGGAGCCAGAGTAATGAGTTGCTGACAGATTTATAGGTTTTAGTCCAATTAAAATGCTGTTTATTGCCTTTAGAAGGTCCCTGTTTGTTTCTAATTTTAGAAGTAATTTTGGGAAGTGACTAGCTTGGCAGTGAATGGTGAGCATGGGACCTGAAATTTTCCACTAGCGCTATTGTTACTATTAATTAATAAGTATTATTAATAAGTAGTTGGCCTTGGACCTTGTCCTGCCACGGCAGGGCAGGAATTCAGGACACCACCCAAACACCACCAACAAAATGGCTTTGCTGTGAAAGGGCTCAGCTTTGCTCCTCTCACTCCAAATTACATCTGCTTTGACCAGGACTGGATTTGTCTCCGTTTTTTCCAGACACAGCCTATTGTTTTCCACCATTCTTGCTGCTCTTCTCAGCTTTACCATCAACATGGCAGTAGCCATCACTCAGCAAATACCCTGTGGCAGTTAGCGATAAAAATAACCAAATGCCTATAGGTATACATACCTATATATTTATATTGCATAGGAAGGAGGCGAGTGCCTGCAGGTGACCTCCAAGGGAGCTCTCAAAGGCGATGCACCCGCTCAGGAGCAGCTAACGCTGATTTGGTAAGTGCAGTTGGTGTTTGAACCTGTTGCTCTTTGTTGGCCTCACGCAGCTTCTCTTCTGATTGCTCAAATTTATGCTTTTAATTTATTCACGTTAAAGAGGGGGAGAAGTTTTGAGGAAAAAAAAAAAGTGCAGTGGTGTAAATGATCGTGTCTATCTCTGGCTAGCAGTGATGGGAACCTTGCATGAATAAGAAGTGCAGAAATAACAAATCTTGTTTGAGAGATGAAACTAGAGCTGGAATTGAGACTTGTAAGTTCTGTTCATAAGTTGGTAGAGTTTTGTTGTGTGGCTGTGGGAAAGCCACTTGGATGTCAGCTTTCCCACTATCTAGAAAACCTGGAATATGAAGTTATTGTAAAACTTGGCTATTTATTTGTGATGTACTTTGAGAGCCTCTGGTGAAAAGTACTGGGTAGCTGCACGATTCCCTGTGGTTTGTAAAATCTACATCGATTACAATTTACCAAAGGCAGTGACAGGAAGTTTTAAACAGGGAGAGACCCAACCAAAACACAGGATCCTCATGTTTCCAGATCTTGGAGAGGTCCACATGCTGAACTCAGACCCAAAGCTGGTGTCTTTGCAGAAGACAGAAGGAAGACCACGAGCCTTCACGTGAGCCTTGAAGTCTCGAGGAGAAGGCGGGGGGGGCTCGACCCCGTCTCCTGCCTGGTTGTTCTTAATCTCCTGCAGGAATGTGACATTCCACAAAAGCTCTTCTCAGGGCAACAGTGGAGGCCACTGCCAAACCCCAGTGAGCTGTACCTCTCATTCCTCTACCCTGAATCCTCCACAATAATCCTTTAGCTGGGGGCTGAAGGCATAGAAAAAAGAAAAGATAAAAGGGAGCTTGAATCAATGCTGACTTCTGTGGTAGCTAATGCTTTAAAAATGCCTAAAGATCACTTCGATTGCACACTGTTTGGGCCATGTGCCATCCTTTCATTACTTATCCATGTACAGGATTGCTCACTAACATTCTGTTGAAAATATTTTTTCTTTTGGCCAAATCCAGATTTTTTTTTAAGCAGAAAACAGAAAAATATTTTAGCTGAAATTAATTTTTTTCCCAAAGTGATCCCCACCCCCCCAAGTAGAGGAAAGCAGGTATTTTTTTAGAAGCTTTTGAGTTCAATAAAAAATACGTTTCTACTGAAATATATTTCAAAGCAATTTTTTGCCTATGGCTAATTTTTTGGCTATGTCTAACATATAGTAGCTGCTTAGGAATCTGTCTGCTGTAAACAGGATTATTACTAAAAAATAGAGGAGTGTGAGGATGCCAGAAGGGGAAAATCTCATCATTTTCTTTTATCCTAGGCAGATCACTTCAATGGGCTAATAGCCAAGAAGGTTAAAATATTAATGGAACCTGCACAGACCACACCAGATGGAAAAGATCTGAGTTGGGCAAAACCTCTTTGTTGAAATTTGTACTTTTGAGTGAAATCTTTTCAGAAGGGTGGAGCATCAGGCAAAGGGGCATCTCACCCTTAGGACACATTTTTGTGATACTTCAAAGGAAAAGTTGTGAATTCTTGCTTGCGGTTTCATTGACGTATATTCCTTCCAGAACTCTGAAAAACTTCCCTCTCCAACAAGGTTTGGTCCTGTGGGTCAGTGGATCCTCCTGGCAAGCTGGTGAAATGTCTTCTGGGCTGTCAAGGGAAATACCTTCAGGTCAGCACTTGCACGGAGGCGTCTGCCTCTGCCCTCCCTCCAGGTTATGGGCTGATTATGGCCAAGGTCTTTAGGGACCTAGCAGGGGTTATCACTTTTAGATGGGCAGGAGGAAGGGGAAGGCAGCAGTGATGAAGTAATAGCTGTTATGGCAGAATGAGGACCGCTCCAGTGACATGGTAACACCACGCAGCAGTCCTGGCACATGAGCCTTGGTAAACTTAGGGGTTTTATAGCTTTATGGATGCTGACAGTCAATCTTAGGAATCCCTTAACATTATCAAGCCAACTGCATTACTTGATGGAATGATTATTTTTGTATTAACCTTATGAATATTAACACTCATAAACTTCTTCCTAAGTAATTGTTAATATATGATATTATGAAAATAATAAAAATGTTGAAGGACCTTTCAAGCCAGCATGTGGGCTCTGCTACTGACTTACTCTGTACTCTTGGATGAATCTTTTACTTTCAAGTACCTCTTACTTCCCTCTGATGAGTTATTGCTTGTACAGCCCTGCAAAAAAGTTAAGAAGATGATCCATGAGGGCAGGTTTCTTTGGGATTTCAGTGCAAGAGTCCTGTAGGCATTTGACTGGAGCGCAATGAAGAAAATGTTCCTGTGCATCAAGAGGAAGAACACATGGGCATGCGGCAATTCACAGTCCAACAGGAAGAGAGCAGTTAGGTTCGGTGGGTAACGGGAGCATATTTTCAGATCAGCTGATGCCAATAACCTATTGCCAATGGAGCTTTGGGGAGAATCCACTCTTTTGGGTATGGCATTAATGCAAAAAGCCCTGTGTCATGCTCAAGGTGAAACAGGGTGAGTTCTGTTTCCCAGACGCATCCCTGACATGGGCTAAGGTCCCAAACTGAATCCCTTTGTAATACTCAGGGGACAAAAGGGATCCCAGAGGCTGCTAGCACACGGAGCCATTGGAGTAAAGGCCTTTTAAGTAAAATCCAGGCTCCTTTTTGTGCTTAAAAATGGTAGGACTGAAAATACCAGAGTTCCAACTTATAGAAGTCATTTAAATGTGCTGTTGATACCCCTGAGCCTTGCTGGATGTACTCTTAACGTCACAAAAATCTTGCTGGCAGGTAATTGCGGGTGCAGAGCTGTCCCTGCCTAAAGCAAATCTGGATTAAAAACCAGTTCTTGTTTCAAATGCTTCGGAGCATGGCTCATTCGAGTCTTTCCACAACCCTCAGGAAGGAGAAAAGCAAAACCATTTCTCTCCATCTTTTACAGAAGGGACTCCCTGTGGAGACAGTAAGTGTTTTCTTTGGAGCGGAAGGCTGAATCCCAGGGGCACGTGGGCGCGCGTGGAGCGGCTCTGCACCTCCAGCCATCCAGGCAGGGGTCTGCCCCTGCTCTGTGTGCACCGGGGTTCACTGGGGTACAGCGAAGATGTACGAGGGGCAGAGGCAGGCGTTTGGGATGCCTGGATTTAATACAAGGGTATGGCCAAAGCGCAGTTTGGACGTGGCCAGGAGAGCTGCTGTGCGAGGCTGGGATTCAAGAGCATCTCTCAGTGGGGTGATCAAGCACTGGCCCCTGCATTGGATGGAAACGAAGCTTGCAGACTCTTGGGCTCTTATGTTAGATTTATACCCGACCCAACCAGGCTTTCCTGGCTGAGCAGGGTGTCTGTGCTGATGTGTTTCATCTATTAAGTACCAAACGATGCTGATATGCAAAAAGGTTCAGCTTACATCAATGCTGTGTTGTGTAGTTAAACAACAGTGAACTGAGCTGGAAATGTAGGAAGTTTTCCGAGTGGAGTGGAAACTGAAATCTTTTTTACACATGGAAAAAACCCATCTTTTGTGGGCAAGACCAAGGTCCAACAAAATGGGAGGTACACTGTCCTTAGCCAGGTTCAGCAGCAATTAATGAAAACTAATTTAAAAGGCTCAGAAATACAAAGTGATTCCATCCCTTTCCTTTTTACCCAGATACCATCCACCTTCTCTAGTGTGTTTAACTGCCCCCTTTCCTATGTATGAAAGAGATGTGGCTCTATGTATCATGGCTTGTTGGATGTCTCAGGCACTGCTGCATGAAATGAAAGCCTTATTGTTTTTCTGCTTTTTTTTTTTTTCTCTCTGTTTGAATATTAAATGCCAGGAAGATTGGTAAAGATTTCAGAAAAACAAATTGACATTTGGCCTAATAAAATATTGTACACAGTTTTTCCTTTCTGCTTTGACTTGGCAGAAGAGTGTGTGAAAAGCTCAGAGAAGAAATATTCCATTTTTCCTGGAGGGAGGCAGGAAACCATTAACATACAGTGCTGGAGCACAATATCCTGATATGCCCTTTAAAATTAGCTCATAAAGACACAAAAATGTGAGATCTGTACATTAAGATTAAATTCAGAAATCACAAATGTTCTGGGAGGAACAGCTCTCTCTTAAGCAAGATTTCTTGTTGTCAGCTTTCACAATTTTGTCATGCCATATATAACACTTTCCTTTAATGGTCCAGCTGCTGAAAGCTTGCAATAAGGAGAAAAATGTCAGATTTTTGTTTTTAAAACAATTTTTTTGGAGAAAAGTATCTTTAAAGTATGGTAAAAATAAGCTTTCGAGTTCAGAAGGGAAATTAAGACAGAGCCCCAGATATGGTGCTTTTATTATTAAGCTAATCCCATGCGTTTGGGGACTTGACTCTTCTCTCTTTAAAACATTTCAATACTGGCAATCTCGAAAATTGCCTCGCAACCTTTTGTTTTGGGGCCACGTGGTGGATTGACAAGTCCCCGCACCCCTTTGCATCCTGGTTTCTCCACCCCAAGAGCTGGGTTAGCCCCCAGGCAAGTTATTAGGTCTCTCCCAAATGACAGCTCCCTGTGTGTTGTCCCCAGGGCCACTGGTGTGATGTCCCCGAGCTCCCAGTGCCCTCTGCTCCAGCCCAGTCCCCCAGTGCGACCCATTGGATGATGCCACCATTCTCCACCTAGTTAATAACGGGCATGGGCTATGGAAGTCAGCATTCCCTTGGCAGCTTTCAAAACAGGATGTCTGGATCTGAGTGCAAGCGGTTGTTTCCCGCTGTTAAAAAAGCTGGGCTTCTGCAGGAGGTGAAAACTGAAATTTTATCAACCTAGTAACTCAAAAGGTCAAAACCTCCCATGTTGCAATTCAGTCATGACGGGTCTCAGCAAAATTCTGTGGCAAATTGGGGGGAAGATAATAAAATTAAATTTACTATCAAAATAAAAGACAGAAGGCGTTGTGGTTTTATTCACTAAAATCATCCACTTCTCAGCTTACTGAAAGTTATTGTTGTGTTGCCAGTTTACCATGAAGCAGATGGCTGCCATTTTGCGGGGCTTTGGCTGTGTGAGTTGACGGTATGGTTTCTACAAGCTCCAGATACAGCATTAACCCGTGTAGAATGCTGAAAGACGATAACTTGCTTAAAGTAAAAAGCGTTGATGATGTGAATCTTCACAACTAGAAATGGGTCAGCGCCATGGCTTTGGGAAGATTTGTGGCTCTTCAGTTTGGGTCTGTGGAAGCTGAATTTAGAGGAGTCAAAAAGGAGCAGGAGCAGAAAATACAGCAGCAAGAAGCAGCCCAGTGGCTGTAAAGGAGCTGAGCTGTTCTGCCTGGAAAAAAGCAGAGAGAATTAAAAAGTAATGGCTGGAAAAAGGAAGGTCCCTCCTCTCAGCCCAGTTTAGAAAGATGAGCAAAGCCAAGGGGCGTAGAAGGAGTGGGAAACTGCAGTGAGATGAAGAGATTTGCTTCTATCAGTTCCCAAAGGAAAAACCAGGACTGGGGAGAAAATACCCTGAATGCAGTCCCTGAAAGAGGAGTACAAGGGACCACTGATGAACTGATCCAGCTGCGTCCTGGGGTTGTGAAAGTGAATCCTGGCGTCTGCCCGGCTGAAGTGCCCAGTCAATAGAGGACACCATGCTGGAACATCTGCCACGCTTGTTTGGTCTTACATTAAAAATAGGGCACAGACAGGAGTGTCAGAAGAAAAACTGCTTTTACTACTGTCTGCACCGAATGAGTGTATAAACAGCTACTGGAACCCAGCAGAGGAAGGCTGTCAGCCTGGCAGAAGCTCGGTCAGATTTTCAGCTGATGTAAATCAGGAGGACTCTGTTATTAGCGCTGAACTGGCTTACAACAGATGAGGCTCTAGCCGAGCCACTGAAGTGGTAAATAGTGCTGACAGCGAGTTGTGGCTTAAACAACCTTAAATGAACTCCATTAAGTGCTCATTTCTGAAGAGAATGTTGTTGAAACCTGGAAATGAGGCTTTCAAAGGTTTAACATATTTGTCTGTTGTAGAGGGTTTATTTTGAAACCAGATGCACTGAGCAGCTCAGCGCTGCTCCACATGGCAGGAGAGGCGGCACGCTAAGGACGGATCCTGCTCTCTCCTTCCTGCTGAAATTGGAAGTAACCTCTGCAGAGTCAATGTCATCACATTAGTGTCAGCGAGATCAGAGGTAGGGCAAGCGTGCGTAATCACTTCCAGCGAGATGGAGACGATGACAAGCTAAAACCTATCTGAATAATTGAAAAATGTTGGTGATGTTGCATTCTTGGAAATAAAACTGGCCCACGTTCTGCAGAAATCTCAGTGGCTCAAACAATTGATCATGACAGGGTTGGGTGAAGAAACGAAGCAGGCTTCTGTGGGTTTGAACGACTCGCAGGCAGTTTTAGTAAAAGACAGAGTGGGCAGGGGCAGAACCCGGCAGCAAAAATGGGGGCAGCGCTACTTAGGCTGAAGTTTGCCACACGGATCAGGCCGGGGAGAGCTCGGGACGTGGGGCTGGACAGGACAGTGGCAGGGCTGGGGCTTCATGCAAGACATTATCCAAGGGGAATAACGTGCAACCCGATTCACAGTCAGTAGCAAAGGCGAGCGCGAGCCTCAGGTTAGAGTTAGTAAGAGGGCTCTCTTGTGCCCTGATTTTCCAGGTATTTGGTTAAGACAAGCCCGGGTCACATTTTTAAAGGAGTGTACCTCACTGCAGCGCCTGACTGCCCGAGCCATGCTAAGAGGAGAGAGGTGGTGGTGGGGTTCCCAGCCCCGGTAATGGGGTTCCCAGCCCTGGTAACGGGGTTCCCAGCCCTGCTCAGGGAGCAGCAGAGAGATTTTGAGTTAAGCAGCCACTGCCTGGAGTAGCTAGGTGAAAGCGGGAGAAGATGTCTCAAAGAGCAGATGCCCAGTGGAAGAAGCTTTCTTGCAGGGCGAGTCTAGCGAGAAGTTACAGGTGACAATACAGGCTGTGAGAGGCTGGAAGGAGAGAAAGAGCGAGGAAAAAGTGAAGGGACTCAGGGAAGGCCACGGATGGTGGAGATTTCCAATCACATGCTATCCTCAGAGTGCTGGAAAAGGTGCAAAGCAGGGAGGAGACAACTTTGATCCAAAGTGTGTGCTAAAACACAGCTGACATCATTTCGTTTTCAGGTGGATCTGCCTGGGAAACAAAAACGGTTTTTAGAACGCTTGGGTAAGTTTAAAGCCTAATAGATCCATAGTAGTAGGATCGCTACTCACCTAGACATTTATTTCCTTAAAAATAAACAATAGCAGAAGGAAACACGAGAAAATTTTTTTTGCAAGTCAGATAACAGAAAATGTATTGACTTCTAATGCCCTTTTTGACTTTAGTGCTAGTTCATTCAGTGCCACAGCCTTTAAGAAAGGCATTGAAAAAGAAGTTGGCTGCCTGGAATCACAATAGTGTGGATGGATATATTCCACCATCGTATTAAGGCTCCTCACTAGCCCACATTCAATTCCTTGGCCAGATCCAGCAAAGGACAGAGGCATCTCCAAGAAGAATTTCAATAGGATTCCAGAGAATTACAATGGAATTACACAACAGCACAGAAAATAAAATTTGTTGGTTATTATGGCTTGTATTTCTGTGTGTTCCAAAAAAACAGTCTCAGTGTAAATATTCCAAAAGCCACTGGAGTCCATTCTCAAAAAAAAAAAGAGGCAGATATAAAGCTCTACTCAGCGTATTGTTGTTTATTCATTCAACAACCCTTCAAACCCCAGTGCCATCCAGACGTGCTAGCAATACATCGTTCCTACCTCAGAGAGATTACGCACTAAAGGTTCAGGCTAGAGAAAACACAAACCACAGGCTAGAGGGAAGAGCAGGTGACAGACGAGGCTTCATTTAGATGGCAGTATCTGGGGGACAGGCTCTGCCTTTTGCTCTGTTTATGCCATCCACAGCACAATTGGGGCCCTAGGGCTCGGAGGCTTGACTGCAGTAGAAACTATAAACACCAATAACACAATAAGGTCTAAGATATTTTAAGGTTGGTTGTCTGGAGGAAACCATTATGCATCCATCATGTGGCAGTGTGAACACATGCTCTGTATGCCTCAGATAGACTGGGAGTTTTTTCCGGTGAGTTCTCAAAGCTGTTTGTTTTTCAGTTGAAATATGCACAGTTAAAATTATCTCTGTGTCTATTGATACTGTTTTTCAGACTACAGGCATGTTTATTGCTGGGCAATCATAAATATGTTTCATTTTTCACTCCTGCTTTATACTGTATAAGGACAGAGACATTTCTTTGATTATGAAAGCCTGTTGGTTTTTTTTTTCCCCAGATTTCTTGTTGACATGAATAGTCTTTGTCTTTTGTTTTCCCACATTGCTGGAGGATGGTAGCAAAAACATTAATGGATTTGGACCAGCAACACCACTTAATGACTGGGAAAGGTGAAAGAATGTCTCATCTTTCACTACTGAAGCCTAATACTAATTCACTAGTCAATCCACGGCACCAACATTGCTGCCAAAAGATGCAGAGTTTCCAGAGGCAAATGAGCCACTAAAGGGTAAAGAGTCTTTCCCCTTACAGTTAACCTGATCAACTGAGATGAAAAAAGAAATCAATGCATGCAGATTACCATATCAGATCCCACCAAAGATCTTTGCCTTGCTGTCATGTAGCAAAGACCATCATGGGGGTATGCATTGCACAGAAAAATATTTTTATCTCACTGTAAGCAACTACTACAGTTAAATGATTTTTGGTTACATTCAATGAACAAGAAATCGGAAGAAAGATCATGGCAATCAAAGAAAAAATTGTAAGCATTAAGTGAGCCTCCATATGCAGAGGTCAAGCATACTATTAAAACTACAAAGCAAAATAATAATATCAGTTACAAGCTGTGTGGGTAATCAATACTGAAATGTGATGCCTTTTAATCAGGGAATCTTTTAAACAGCCTTGGGGGAAAAAAAAAAAGAAAAAAAAAGAGTGTTTAATTGCAAGAGCAATATTTAGTACTTGGTAAGTTGAAATCCATTTCTTTCTCAAAAGAAAGTAGGTCAGAGTTAGCATGGTGTTAAGCAATAGAGTTCGTAGCACTAAGATTATCACTGAGTTAAAGGGCCCTGTTTATTTAAGTTAATTCATGTGGCTTAGTCTATTTTCTCTGCTCAAAGTACAATAAGGAGAATGAAGTACCCTACCTAGAGGATTCCCTCCAGACCTATGGTACAGCACCTGCAAATGAAAGCTTCATGACCACAACCTCTGGTCAAAACCAACAGCTAACCTAAAGCTAATATGCTGGAGAGGCAGCTGTTTCCCCAAATTTGAATAGTTTCAAAAAAAATAAAAGCATCTGAGCAAACTGTTATTTTGCATTAAATTTTCTTCAGCCAAAGCGGATTATTCCCATAATAGAATATGTTTATTTTTTTTAACCTAAGAGCTTTATACAACTCTGAATTCCTTTCCGCAGTTCCAGCGCATCCTCCACTGCGCGCAGGGCGCTGGGGTGATGGGTTAGGCTGGAGCCTTCGTTCACTCCCTGCCTGTCTTATTCCACGTGCCACAGAAGTTGGTCTCTACTGATGACTGAGTGCCGTGGAGCAGATGGGATGGAAACAGAGATGTTCTCGCCATTCAGTCAGCTCCTCAGGAGCGGTGTTTTGGCACCAATGTCCTGAGACGTGCCCACTCCTTGAGAGCTGCTTTTTCATTTATGTGACCCCATGCAATGGGTCCCTCTCATGAAATTTCCTCTAACTTGATTTATTAACTCCAAATGCCAGCTGTAAGCTACTTGGGGCACAGACTGGTCAGATCTAGAGGAGGGAAAGCCATCGTCTGCAGCTGAGGGGAAGAGAAGCGATGCAGGGACTGTGCTGGAGGAAAATCTTCAGCTAAACTGTTATCTTCCCCATACGATTGCCCACGCTTAGCCTATTTGAAGAAGTCTTTGGGAAAATACCTAAGAGGATTTTTGCTTTCAGATTAAGTGATTTCTAGATGACTTTACCCATAGCAAATCAGCAGGGGTGAGTTTAGCTGCATTTTGCCTACACCCGAGGAAGAGAGGCTCACTCTTCTGAAAATCATCCACTAAATTAATGAAGACATGAATGTACATTAGGCTGAATCTATTTAGCTTATTAAAGTCTCCTCTCTCAGATCATTTCCTTCTGTGTGTGTCTGTACATCACAGGCTCTTCTGTTTGTAATTTCCAAAGCTAAAAAAAAAAAGAAAAAGAGATTGTATCTTTTTTAGGGGTTACCCTCAGCTTTCAGCAGTCAGAAGCTATATGTACAGTAGTCAGCCTAAAATCCCATGGGAAGATTAAAGACCATGCTGTATGCTGTTAATACAATAATGATGACTGTCACTGTACTCATCAAATATAATCTGAGGTGAGTGTCACTATTAGCAAGGAAGGAAGAACCTAAATGTGATGTCAATTTACGTTTTGCTGTGTTGGATGTATTACTGGAATCTTTGTTCTATAAAACTTTGGCTAGGATCATTCTTACTCTCCCGAGGAAAAGAAAATGTTTTGTCAATGCCAGTTTCTTTGACTCCCATTGTTTTCACTGGCTTTGGGAACAGATCCTTATTTTTGCTTTAATTTTTAATTCTCTTTTACATCCTCCTATCTAATGAATAGACTGATGCAAGAAATCAGCAAAGAAGGGAAACTGCACTGAAGGAAAATAAGGAGGCTACAAAAAAATGACACAGAGGCCATTTCAGGAGAAAGCAGAAAAATTTTCTGTAAGATGAAGACTTTTCTCCTGATGGTTTGGATCCTTGTTTGAGTGATGCAGGTAAAGGAAGCTGAGGGGACAGCGGGTAGCAGAGGAAATGCACGCTCTTCTTTTCCTCTGAAAGATGCTCAGAATCTTTCTGCTGTTATTGAGCTGAGGTTCTCAAATACCTCCTGCACAGCTTGTGTGCTGCTGAAATAGAAACAAAAAAGGAAGAAAATCCAGGATGACGTAAGTGGCACATTCTGGTCTGTTGTCAGAAGAGCAGGTAAGCATCCTCTGGCCTTCGCCACTGGATCAGCCATATGGCCTCCCACACCTCTCTCCTTCCTGCAGGAGGACAAGGTGGACATGTCTAAGGACAGACCTGCCTTCCAGCTCTAAGAAGATCCACAAGGACAACAGGCCCCTTCCCAATCAGAATAAGAAGGACCTCCCGCGTCGCAGAGCCCTGAACTCCAATTAACCACATACTCACAAAATAGATTTTATGAATTCGCATTGTCAACAAATTAGGTTCCTTCCAGAAATTTCTAGATGAAAAAATATAACGTTCTTTTGTGTTCCTTCAGCACCTGGTGTACCTTGGTTCAACGGAATTAAAAATGAGCTATCATAATATCTCCAGTCCTATAAATTAGAGAAGGTGGAGAGTAGCCTTTGGCAGCAGGAGACAGCGGTGGAAAGGGAGATGTTCTAGCCCTGAACAGTTGCACATCTCACCCTGGAGAGCTATGGGGCATCCCTGATCCTGCTGCTGGCTCAACCGCTGCAGTAACCCATGCGGGACCCCGTGGGGTCTTACGGCAGAGCCTAGACTCACAGCTGTGGAGGAAGGACCTTGGCTGCTCTGGACGTCTTCCACAGCATTTTGTGTTTAGGGACCTTGCTTTGATAGCTTTTTACTTGTTTTTCCTTTCCTTTTTTTCCCTCTCAGCTACACTTCTGTCAAATCCCAGTTTCTACGTGAAGTTTTGCACCAAACTGAGTGAAAGCACTAAGATAATCTATTTGTAATAAAATACTTTCCCTTTGCTTCAGTAAACTTAGCGCTTCCCTGTAAAAACAAACTCTTTAGTTATTCAGGTGTGACTAGTCACCATATTAAATCACCATACTACCTCCTCAGCGTAATAATACATTTATTTAAAATTTCATTTTAGAATCACTCTTCTTTTGCTGACATTTAATTTTGCACGGGAGTAACACTATCATAAAAGAGCCCAGGTGTAAAAATATTACGTTTTTAGTAATTATGTACTGTCCATTACTACTAAGAACTAGGAAAACTATCAATATTGCTCAAAATTGACTGGAATTACTAAGTTTAAACATTTAAGAGGACTCATTTAAGAGCTACGTTGCAGCATAAATGCCTGTGTGCCCCTGCTACACTTGGCCATTTGCTGAGATGTTTTTTAAAATGAAATTGTAAGCTTTTACACAGGTAACCAGCATTTTTCAACATTTTAACGTTAGCATTGTTAAGATGCAGGTCTATTGGTACAAGAGAGCACAAGGAAGAGGAGAGACAAGGACAAGTTACATGTTTAGTGAATGCTATTTTGACAGGTTCATATCTAAGGCTTTCAGATGATGTTTTGGCCTCCCAAATGAAGCTCAGGCTCCTCTAACAGGAACAATTCTGACTGCAGTAGCTTTCAGTTCTTCTGTCTGAATTTGATATTTTAGGGGCTCTTTATAATGGAACTTGAAGGATCCTGAGTCTAACTCAAGACTATGGCAAGACAGAGTGGAATTAATCTCTACGACCTTTGGCAGTGAAGTTTACCAGCCAGGTAACTAGTGGGTAACCAACTGGGTGCCTTCTTTCCTTCATGGAGAAACATAGTCTCCAGTGAATGAGACTGTGAGAAATCCCAGTGAATAATTCATGCCGCCCTGATACAGGTACCTAAAATGGGTGAGTCAGTATGCATGGTTACTTCTCTCTTGCTCCGTAGACCAGAACAGCAACCTAAAGGATTTGCTTAAACATCCAGCTTGCACATGGTTAATGTTTGGTTAGAAGAATCCACCCAGTTGACTTTGACATGTTTGGATCAGACCCTACAAGGGCACGTGCATTTGGAAGTAGAGTTTGCTGGGAAAAAAAATCAGTTAAGCCCTTTTATTTGGAGAATGTCTGTATGGCTGTTTGTACAAATGAAAACTTTTTGTTCAGGGTAGGGGGACCATGTTATTTCCAAGAGGGACTGCGGAAGATTTCACAGTCCAAGCTAGAAATTGTTATGAAATGAAGAAAAGACCCCAACGACAAAATAAACTTGTGGTGATCCACTTGAGATAGGGGAGAGCTGGCCTTAACAGTAGGTCTTAACAGGCAGGAGTCAAGGTGTCTGGGCTAATACGTGCTGTGGTGAGAGTCTTTCTCTTTCTCTGGTTGCTCATGTAAAACATCAGGGAGTCATGGCTTCATACTAGCACAGACCAGACCAGACCATTTTTACAATAGAAGTTTTCATAGGGTAGAAAATATTAGTTCCCCTTTCATCACTCTGAAAGAGTATTCCAGAGGGCAGACAAAAATCTGCACTAAATACCAGTTGACTTTGCTTTTTGGCTTCCCTACAATGGCCACTATTATCTTTGTTAGGCTAACAAGAGTCAGTTCATTCAGTTTTGATGCTGTGAGGTTTAGACTATACTCTGCTATTTATTGTTTGGGCCATTGCAGTTGTCTCAGAGCCCTAGCAAGGGACTGAGCCTGGAGTGTGCTGCATCATGCAAAACCAACTAAAAGGACAGCTTCTTTCCCAAAGTGCTTGCAAGAGCTGAGGTTTGCTTCCAGAGCTGACCTGTAGAAAGGCTGCAACAGCAGCACCATGTCGTAGTCCAACCTCCTTCTTCAGGCAGAGATATCTGAGGCGAGGCAGAAGAGCTGCCATGTTTTTCCTCCTTTCGTAATGCTCAGTAATTGGTGAGGTTCTTCAGACCTATTGCAAATTTTCAACTCCATGTTCTCACAACTTCTTGCCTTCATGATTTTCTCCTCTCTGCTAGCCTTTCAGCACATCTGGATCTCTTAGATTTCTCTTTATGTGAATATCGCCCTTATTTTTCTCCTTGATTTCTCTCAGAAAGTTTCCCCACGTTGTTATCTGCAACTCCCATCTCTGCCTGGCTGCTATTCTTTTTCCTGAGCTGCAAGTGGTTTGCATGGTGGTTTCTTCCGTCATGTTTTTATCAGGCATCCTCCAGTAACATTCCTGCATTTGCCTTTTTTGCCCAAGCTTTTGTTTACCTTCTCTATCTGTCCTGGGTCTGCATGTTTTGGGGCTGTTGGATTTCTCGTAATTGCAAGGTTTGGGTATTACTTTTTTTTTAAGTGTTGGGGTTTTATCTTACTAAGATGTATGTTTCTCTTTTCTTCCTGCATTGGACTGTTCATTTTTAAAACTTTCTTTTAATCAAATGAAAGGAATTAAAAATGAGGAGGGAAAGCCCAAGAATTTAAATTCCAGTCTTCTTTCTACCACAAGGAACCAAGAATTCTTTCTATTTAAGACAGTCACAGATTTTATCATTGTGACTGGTTTCCATTAACTTTGTAAGTAGAGAGACATTTAGTAAAGTTGAAAGCTGTCTCTTATGTGATGACAGACTTTGCCTGTTTTAATATTTTTACTGGTTAACTACCAAATCCTGAGTCTACCACTGTCTACAGCCAACATTTAGTGTTCACTACTCCTCTGGCAAGAAACATGACTTAGAAATATATCTTCCATACTAAGCTTTTGAAAACGTACAGTATTTTGTGTTAGAAAAACAACAGTTTCAACATGTGAAAGAGATTGCCACAGCAAGGCCTCCCTGAGAGAAAGAAACAGCAAAAAAAGGGGTGTAAAGGGTCAGGCAGAGAGTTTGCTTCAGCAAACACAAGACACCAGAGAGTCTACTATAATTAATACTAATGCATACAGCTCAAGCAGGAAGAACTGGTTATATAGATTGAGAAACTGGTTAAATCAACAATGGTGCCATGCTGGGATGCAGTGATGCCGAGCGGGATTTTGTTTCTGGAAGTCAGGACCCAGTTTAGTCCTGTTGAAACCCGTGTCACTGCTGTCAGCGAGCAGAATGAAGCCCTCGCACGCAGTCTGCCGTCTGTTCCCACGCTTGATGTCACGGCCACACGCAGCTGATCCCGCTCCTCGCCTCGCTCGGGGAAATGGGAGCAATGGGAGCTGAAAAAAATATGACCAGCTTAGAAGAGACATCCAAATAGATGTAACATACAGAGTCATCTATTCTTGCATTTATCTCAATGTCTGGCACATTTTGTTCTACAAAAAGAAATATCCCTGGAGATACTGTAATTTATTGAATATTCTTCAACATAAGCAGTATTGGCTGCATGAAATAGTTCACTCCAAGCCCAGGACCAACCAACGGCGGGAAGGCACTGCCAGCCCAGTTCTGCTATGAGCAAAAATAAATCACATCCGTCTGGGAGAGTTATGCTGGTGAAAATGGCCCTGTAGGTAGAGCTGATGGCCAAACAGCTAATTCCAGCACAGCTTGTTCAGAGTCACCCCTGGTCCTGGGTGGAGAGCACAGGGGTAGCAATGAACATTACCTGGTCTGCCCCATGGAGCAGGGGGTGAACTGAGATCCCTCTTTGCCCACCTTGTTTTACCCCATCACTAAGCAAGGCAGGTTGGAGGTGAGGCAGGTCTCTGCTTTGGCCATGTTGCTCTGCCTGGGAAATGAGAAGTTTGCTCTCTCTGGCTCTTTCAGACTTTGGCTTCTGGGCTGCAGGGTCCATCTGGCACCACTGCTACAGAGGATGTATTCCTTGGGAGCTCAGCAAAGCTATCTTTGCCTTCTGCAAACAGTCTGCCTCGTGTTTACTAGATGCTGTCAAATTTAGATTACCAGCCAGAGAAGTCAGATTCAGATAGGGGACCGAGAGGAGAGACAAGTTCCTCCCATGATCCATTTCTTACCTGCCTAGATTTCTCTTTTTACAGTTTCTTGGGGGAGCTTTTCTATTACAAAATTTCTTCTTTGATGTCCTTCCACATTGCTTCTTCCCTCATTATCTGAGCTTCTGAAAGGCTCCAAGATTACAGTAAGTTGCAAAAAAAAAAAAAAAAAAAAAAAGTGGGGCCCATAAATCAAGCTCCACACAATTCCTTTCAAAGAGGTTCCTTGGGAAGTGAACCTCCTTCCCTCCCTCGTCAAAAGAAACAGACATTGTGTCCTGCAGGACAGGGAGGACCACATCCACTGTTGGTGTACTGGAGACACCAGTACCCCCAGACTGGTGGCAGGGCCCCTTCCTCCTTCCCCGGCCGCACGGCCGCGGGGCAGTCACACCAGCGGGGCTTCTTCCACCGCAGCCTCCCCTTGCGTGGCACCTCAGGCTCCCTCCTGAGCCAAGCTGAAGGCGACCAAAGGCCAGAGACCTGCGGGTAGGAACCGAACGCAGCCTCAGGACGCGCCGTCTTGGCCCACAGTTGAGCCGCGGGGCTGAGGCTGCCCAGGACCCGCCGGGATGGCAGAGATGGCAGGGATGGCAGGGATGGCAGGGATGGCAGAGACGGCAGGGATGGCAGGGATGGCAGGGATGGCAGAGATGGCAGGGATGGCAGGGATGGCAGGGATGGCAGAGATGGCAGGGATGGCAGGGATGGCAGCCCTGGCACAGCAGGGCAAGATCTCACACGTGGAGGGTCCTCCAGGCCAGGCTGGAGAGGACTCGGTCAACCCAAACGTCACCTGACCCCGCCTGCTCTGCAGAACGGCAGTTTTGGCTTTTAATCCTGAGCATTTGCTTCTATTCAGATACAACTGTTGCTAATTTCATTCTTAGTTTGTTATTGGAGAAAGGCTTCCCTATTTAATTATTAGAAACAGAGAATCCATAATATACTCAAAGCTGTGAAAACTTAATCCTGGATAATTTTTTACTCTGTGAGAAAAGTCGCTAGGACTGATCTATTCTTTCAATCTAGTACACCCATTTAGTTTATTTTTAACATTCTTTTCATTATGTTATGAGCTTCTTAAGGATAATGAAATAATTACTTGTCTCTTTGATTGATCTTTGTTTTGAAAGGAAACTTTAATAGTGTTATTTCTAGAGCAGGCTTACGATATAATACAATTAAAGGAAAACATGACATTAAAACACATTAAAGCACATGTTCCAATAATTAGACCTACAATCCTCGTCAGCTAGAGCACTGTGCAGGGAGGAGTTACTGTAAAAATTTATGAGGGAAGAATCCATATTATTTTGCTTAATAAAGGAAATATATTAATAATGACATTTATTAACATCGTATAGCTGTAGCAATTGGTGAACAAGCTCCTTCCCCAGACTGCTCTGGAAAGATGTTCAAATCTTTCCCAAATTCTGGCATTTCATTTTGTGAACACAAAAACATGTCAGTAGAAAGTTGTAGAGAGGAGTGCTTTGACAAGCTCCAGGCTTTCAGAAACAAGAATTCTAGTTTGCACATTTCTCTGTGATAGTACATGATGGGGGAATTTCAAAACCTGATATAATTGGGTATATTTGAAGTGTGGATGTGCATGCATGCAAATTAGAAGGAAAAAAAAAAAAGAAAGAAAAGAGCAGAGATCCTGAACCTGGATGCACATGCTGTCAGCTTGAAATACAGCTGTGCTGATGATTAGACCATAAATGAGGTGAGAGTATAGGCAGGTAATACTAGACTGTATAGGCGGGCTATAGTAGACTGTATAGGCAGGCACCTCCTGCTCCCACAAAGAATTAAAAAAGAATTGGGCAGAAAAGCCTTTCATCCTCAGGTGATGACCTCATATCCTGTTAGGACACTGACATAAGGGCAAGGCTGTAGCACTGGGATCAAGGATTTTCTAGGATGTACTTTCTTTCCCACCTACTGTAACCTGATTTCTCAGTAACAAGGCTGAGATCCCAGATGATCGAAATATTCAGGTTTTGGGTTTTTTTTTGTCCAGTTGCAGTTGCATTCAATTTAAATATTTGGGGTTTGGCAGGGAAGGGCGGAAGGGTGGAAATTTTTCACTTCTTTGAATCCTAGACTGAATAATCTTTTCTTCAGTTAAGATCAGTGAAATCACTTAGAGACTGTTAGTTTGGTTGGATTCGTGCTGGACAAAGAGCCTGTCCTCTGCCTTGGAGGAAAGGAGAAGCTGGTCCGGGGCACCCCAGGGAACTCTGTGGATGTATATGGCTCGATCCTCTGATGAGGTTTAACGAGGCTGTAGTGCTTTTTTTATAGCAAATGAGGATTCGCTAACGATAACGACTCTTTTTAGCATCCACCCACACGCGGCACTAACAGTGCAAAACCACATCAGCAGTTTATGCAGTGTCTGACAACGTGATTTGGCAACTTAGGAGGGAAAGTGAAGACTCTGAGTGAACCAAGGAGGTTTAGGTCATGCTCTGTACTTGTCCAAATAGGAATCACGGATTTAACGTTTCTGCTCTTGAGAGGCTCAGCCACTGATCGAAGCTGACCAGTGTTACTTCTGCAATGTGGATGGGATCTTCTGGTTTTATCCGAGAGGCGTCCTGGCTGTAGGTATGCTTAAGAAGCAGTTCAAGCCTGGGACTACCCAGACTTCAGAGTTCATGCTGGGAAAGGACACCATCCTTGTTTTTCAGGATGCCTGTAAGCCTGCCTTAGTAAACGCAGATGATGGCAATTATGCCTTTGGGAGAATCTTGGCACATTGGGACTGACCGTTTTTCTGATGGAGAACTGAGATAGCAGGAGAAACCTTTATCCTCTGGCTGAACAAGAACATCTTGAATTTGTTTATGTGTGTATGAAAAAAATTAATCAAACCTCTATGGGCTAGATTCCTCAAGGATGATAAACACTCAGCTGGTTTCAGAATCCTGCACAAAAAGTATGGGTTAACCTGGTGAGCTGTTTGACTCGAGATAAACTTGAGGAGCAAGGCCGTGGGGCACACGTAATGAAATGTTATCACAAGGAGAGGTCAAGCCTTTTCTGTGCACAGAGCAGGTACAGAGTCACTCCAGTTTTACCCACTTGGGTGTCTTTTACTTTGTGTTATTAATAAAGCCAATAAATATTACCCCGCTCTTTGCTTTTATTTGATGTCCCAGAGGTCAGAACCTGATCTCTGCCAGGATGAGTAAGGATCCTGGCTCAGTGGTAGATAACCTCTGAGTTTCAGTTTAAGGAGGATTAATAGGAAATCAAACACAGAAATCAAACGCCGGTTTCTCTGGGAGAGGGACAGGGGGAAGGTGTGCCCAACCTCTCCTCGGCATGGCTGAAACAGATGATGGTTGAACGTAAAAGTGGTCTGGTTTAGCCTGCGAGGTCAAACCCAGCCTCCTGCTTGGTTCAGTTCCCCATCCCTGCTCCCCTGCGGCTCGGGAGCTGCGGGAGGCCGCACAGCTCAAGTGAGACAAGTAGCTGGTCAAACCTCAGCTTGCTTGAATCATTCTCTCTCCCCCCTTCATTCCCTATACAGCAAGATGCTGACGATAGTTACCTCCCAGGGCGTGGATTCAAATCTACTTCCCCAGAGAGATCTGAACCTGCATCTCCCACACCTTGGCCGAGTGCCTTAAATATTTGGTAAAGTACCTGGATATTCTTTGCGGTGTTGTAAACCTAGGCCAAAAATAGTTTCCAGCTGCAACTATATGACTAATTTGACCTGGGACTACTTTTGAGAGGGGCAAACATTTTATTCACAGAAGAAAAGTAATTGCCCTCCCCTATTAAGAAGACAGAAGGGAAGAGGCTCTACTGCTGCAGGAAACGAGCCATGAGATCTTGTAGACAATGTTAGGAGGCTACACTAATATACACCACGTTTTCCCAAGCTACGGTTTGAAAAATGCAGAGTTCTCCTCCTCACCTCCTCTTGTATATAGCCATATACTTACTCATGTATGGGTTTCCAGGATATCTCAAAGTCACTAGCATATTCTCATTATGTGCAGTAGTAATTATATACATTTTATACCTGTAACCCCTGGGAGTGCAGGTAGATGTCTCAAACACACGTCTTTCCAAAAAAAACCATTCAAATTATTTGCTTTCCTCCACCTGTGTATCACAACAGCAACAGCTTTTGGGGGGGAAGGGAGGAGGGAGCTTGAACTACCAGCTCAGAATATCTTATATCAATTTCTAGATGTGTTTATGTTACATCAGTGCACTCGTAGCTTCATATCTTTAGTGAGAAGTTTGTACAACACGTTGTTCTGTGGAACTTAAATGGGTAAAAGTACTGGTCCTAGGTTTTAAAAGACATTTAAAGTTATGCTCCTAGGATCATATTTAGGCTTATAAATAAATAATCCAATTTTCACATGTGCTACTTTCAGCAGCTTCTCCTAGCTTACATGGTTGCAGCTGGAAGGCCAACGTTTTTGAAAATCAGGATACTTAGGGGCTTGAATGCAGACTTGAGATGAGGATTTGCAAAGGGAGTTAGGTGCCCTATTTCTATTGAGAAAAGGTTTAAGAGTTTCATGAGCATAACTTTTAGGCATCCATTAGGAAAATCTCAGCTTTGCTGTAAATGCCTCTGGATTCCTTAGATTTCATTCATTTGGCAGCCAGGCATCTAGTTCTGTCGTCTGAACTGAAAGAAATTTGCCGAGTTCTGTATAACTTATGTAGTCTTTCTTTGGAAAATAAATAAATCATTCAAATGGAAATACTCAAATAGCTGGGCACATGTCCAGATACAGTATGCCTAGCTTAGTGGCAAAAAAGTTACGGCACACATCCTGTATTGTCGAGGACACTGAATGTTTTGGCTGCCCTAATAGAAAAACAATAATTCAATCATGTATTATAAAGGAATTTCCTGGAGAAGTTTGGCCCCACTCAATCATCCTATTAGATTTTTCCTTAATGTGGAAGAACGGCACATTAAATTCATTACATACATTAGGCCAGCTACATTTATTTCCAGATGGGTTTCCATAAAGTGGTTGAAATGCCTAAAAAAAGACATTTTGAAGATGCCTTTATGTGTAACTCATACAGCATAATAACGACACCACAGTCTTACACCACTGTACGCCCAGTAATTCTTTCTCGCAATAGAAGGACACATTTAACACAACTAGCTGTAAGTATTTTATAAATCAATAATAATAGGCCCACAGGGCTGGGATCATTGTGTTATTTTGCTGGCAGGGGCCCACAGGACGGGGATATTATGCAAAGATGAGAGAGGATGTCTGAGGAGATACTTATGCTAATATATGGCATTTTCCCCCTCCCTCTCTCCTCCCTGGAGTAACTGTCTTAACATTACACGTGGTGATTTGTTCTCGGCAGTTCCAAATTACCTACACCTGTTGGCTCTGGCACATTAAATAAATACCCAATTAAGCATTTCTTTATTCACTGAGTATGAAGAAAATGCAGTTCAAAGTGCTCTGCCACAGCCCTACAACTCTCACCGAAGTGTTTCAGATAGCTTTCAGATGGAGAGGAGTTCGATCAATACCGAGGCTTTTGAAAATAGGGCTGCAGAGCAATCTTCATGCAATTTTAGGGATTTCACTTTCCCAGAATATACCCTTGCACATTCAGTCCTGGCCAGGGCCTGGATGGTGCTGCTGGAAAGCAGCCCTGTGCTCCCACCAGAGCCTCTAGGGGATGGTGTCTATGATGAGGACACTCAAGCTCCCTAAGGAAAAGTAAGAGAGGTAGATGTGTCACTCCAGAAATGATGCTGCCTTTTCCTGCCACACTAGCTAGAACCCCTTTCCTTAAAGCTTCTCAAAGACCAGAACCTCCCCTGTTTGTGAAGACTCTCCTATATTGCCTGACTTTCTCCCAGCTGCAAAGCCACAACTCTCAGCAAGCTCTCGGTGTTCACGGGGTACTTTTTAATTTCTCAGGGTCCTTTAGATGTTCCCACCTCACAGTCACTTTCATCTCATGAATGCGCCACGCGTCCTGCCGCCTCTCCCTGGCTCAGAGATGCCGCTGATTAGCCAAAGGACCAAAGATCATTTCCCATTGGGGTCCCAGGCCAGAAGAAGACAAGCACTTTGAGGGGCAGCTGAGAGGCTGTGCCCACAAGTGTTCATCTAACCAAGCAGCAGGTTAGCAACATGCACCCAGTCTTCCTACCTCACCCCATACGCTCAGCCCCATGCCCACCCTGTGACCAGCCCCATGCCACCCATGCCCCTCCAGGGATGCCCACGGCCACCAAGCGGTGCGACACGTGAGTCTCGTGGGGCAGCTTCTCGGTAACAGGATCAGAGATCAGCGCCGTCCCTCAGTCGTGACCTGCGTCTTAACCACCTTGCGCCCTCGCACCCAGGAATTTTGAAGTAGGAATGCTTGATGTCATTCTTCAATTCCTTCTCTTTTCATTCATAGCAGATCCAGACGAAGGTAATCATCTTGATGGCAACCTCCCACCTACCTGAGGCTGCTCTGAGGAGCCCGTGGAGGTTTCCCAGCGATATTAACACAGCCGTGTACATGCTGCACGCTGCTTTCTCAGCTGCACAATCAGCACTGTAACGGGTTAGCAGCAACAGGGCCAGGCTTAAGGAGAATCTCCCGTGAAACTTCCTGATTATTAATTTGTTTGCACTACCAAGGCGTACTGTTTTAACTGTCTCTCCATCAGAAAAGCAGAACTGAGTCTCCAGAAGGAAGATGAGCTTTTCGTGGCAGGTTGGTGTATGCTGTTCTGGTGTACAGCACCTTCGCTGCTGATAATATTGCATGCACCGCAGATGTACAGGGATGGGCTAGTGTACTATTTCAGTAAAAAATCAACCCTGAACTGAAATGGCATAAAACTGTATGCAGTCTAGGCTTCAAAAAGACTCGTTACTTTAGTAACACAGGATACTTACCTAAAGTACTCAGGTTTTTGGTCTACATTTTTGCATATACACAGTGCCCAAACCAGACCGGGACACAGCTGTGATTCTGAAACATCACGGAGCAGCTGGCCACACTCAGCTACACTGCGCTGGGTGCTATTTGGGTGCTACTTCACCTATTCTCCTTCTCTGTCAGGGTTACCAGATATGTGGAAGTTCCGCAGCAGAAGCCTTGACTGATGCAGATGCGGAGCGCCGTTAATTACACACAGCGAGTGACTGCAAACTGTCATTTCAACTGTACTTGGTGCTGGGAAAGGCTTACTATTCTTGGATCTGTCACAAAAACATTTCAAGTTGTTACAACGCCTCTCTCTGCAAAGAGGCAGAAGGCTGCAGTATTTCAGCGGTGCCAGTGCAAACAGTTTCTTCATCACCTTCACTCAAGTGTCTCCTAATGATACCCCTGGACCCTGCCTTGCACTGCAGTACACATCTGCTGTCACATATTTCAAAAACATCTACATTTCATGCATATGTAAATATACCTACTTTGCATTCATGCATGTAATACAGGTATCGCTTTCCTACGTCTACAAGATCTGTAGCTTTACTTGTGCACATGCATGTCTTCTGCGTACTTAGAAATTATATCAACAAGATGTATGTGCCAGGATTTTTCAGGAAGGAATCTGAATTGAGTAACAGCTGGAAGACAAGCCAGAAATTGTGATATATGCCCGTAAAGTACTGCTACACGCACTGGAGTCGTATGTTGTGCTGCTTCTAGTGCCGGCAGCAGGAGCAGGCAGGATGCTCTGTGGCACCCCGGCAGTCCTCCTGCACACCCAGAATTTTTAAGGAAGATGCCCTCAGTGTCCCCCTATATGCTGCTGGTATGATTGGCTTATAATATAATTTAATATGTGTTTAGACTGCTTCTGAAGGCTTAGAAAATGTTAAAAGCGTACATATTTGTAAAGACTCTGGGTTGCCTGATGTGCTGGAGCCTTGCTAGATGCCTGTAATGTGTTTCCTCTAGTCAAACTGAATCCTTTCCCTTTTCATTTCTGCCAGGTTTTCCGTAGTCCCAAAGGGGCAATGTCCTCATCTATCAGTTCTAAATTACTAGAACCATAAGGTTGAGAATATCACAGTTATCGAAAGTTCAGAAACTATAAATGGAGGGTCTATTTATAATATTTTGCTATGTGGTCTCCTGCTGTGCTGAATCCAGTGTCCCTGCTCTTCAAGCCACAGGTCCTTTGTTCGGCACTGATGGAAACAGTTTCATACAATTTTGGATGTCCCACCGGAACAGTTCATTGTGGTTGTTACATTAATCATTCTTGTCTCTGAATTTGCAATGTCCCTAATTCTAGATCTGTGTTTGTACTCGCACTCCATCTGTAAATTTGTAAGTAAATTCATAATTTTCTTCTCCTTTCTTAACAGCTAAACCCTTCCTTCCTCATCATTTATGATATCCAGAGCAAAAATGAGGAATTAAAGATATAGTTCAACTGGACAGGCCTTTATGAAGTCTTTCTGTATATCAGTTAATTTATATCATTCATAAAAAAAGGGAGAAAACCTGATAAAAAAGTGAAATCAGTATTAAGTACACTGTTAAAACTAGGTAATAATTTGTTGCTCTTGCTACAGGGAAGCTTGGCACGTTTTTCTGCCTTGTACAATTTCCAGCCTTATTTTTCTCCATCGCTAACATTCATTGCTGGAGAACATAGCTTCTTTCTGAATAAAGCTCTACAGACATACTGAGATTATAGACTGCATTCTGATTTCCCGTATGTTAAAGAAATGCAGTATGATGCCAATTACTTCAGGGGGGAATGACTCTGGATTTATACCACTGTATCTGAGATCATAATTTGACTCCTTGTGAGTAATTGAGGTCATGTGTCTTCCTTTTTAACTTCACCACTGTAATGCCTACGCCTCATGCTGGAGGGTGAGTAGCTTGAACCATCCCAGATGACTGAGTCATGAGCATTTTTTCTAGATGAATACATGAGAGCTTATATGAGAGCAAGTAATTGCTCTTCATATGTGCCTGGGATATTATTTCATTAAGCAAACTACTCCCTGTTCATGCAGAAGCCCTAAAGATCAAGCAGCTGCTAGTGCCAAATTAAGTTTTTCTTGGGGTTAGAGCACAAAGTCAAAACTCTTGGGCCCTTTTTCATTAACTTCCTCAACTTGTGACTTTGGACAAACTCCCTGGGATCTCTGTGCATCAGTTACCCATCTATAAAGTGGAACGAAAGCTTACTTTACGAGGGAAAAGAGATGTGAAAGTTAAGCATGTGGGGCCAAATTCTGTCCTCTTACTCATACTGAAACAGCCCCTGGCTCCGTGCTCCTTAACTGTTTGGCTCCGTGACATCACCGAGGAAAGCCGGGCTCGGTGTAAGTTCGTATGTTTACCCCTGGCTCTCTGGGTTGGTAAAACACTCTGAAATTCTCCGATGAAAGCTGCCCTATAAATACAAAGTGTTCTTGTGACTCAGGTTCACTCTTTGTTTGGGTACAGATTCAACATCTCGCTTCCTTGGCTTATGAGACAGGTTGTTATTACAACGCTCTTTCCTACCTCCTAACACCTACTTAAACAGAAATCACTTCTTCTGCTCTCACATTCAGGGCACAGAAATCTATTTAAACTTTCCTTTCGCCATGAAGGAAATCATTAAAATCAACCTCAATCCCTCTCCCCGAGGGAATGCTGTCTTGTTACATCGAACCTCTACAAGTAAAGCCTATAGCGTGTCTTTAACTTTGCTTTTCTTAGGAAGGACCTCAGCTTCTGAGACTGAAGAGACTTCTCTGAAGCCATGAGCAGCATGGGAGAGCAAGGGCATGGGGGAAAAGAGAAGTTCTCCTCCCCAAGGAGGAGTTTTAATATGCCTGAAGAACGGAATTAAGACTTCAGATTGAGGCTTTAGCACCCTGTTATACAAGTGACACCCTTTAGCATAAAATCACTGTATTGAGGGAAAGCAGGACATTATCAGCTATGTTTGTACAATCAAATTTGAGAATATCTTATATCCATTTCATGCATGAGTAAGTGGCTACATAACCTATAAGGCACTAGAGGTCTGTTTTGCTAAGTTTTCTCCTTATGGTAGTAACTTTTCCTCTCTATATGTAATATTGAAGGTATAGTCATCCAGGTCAGTGATAGAAAACTGTTATTTTCACGTTCCCATAGCTGTAGAGGTGGAAGGTTGCATTAGTACCAGGATGGGCTCAAACAGAACGGCACTGAGCCTAGTAGACACCCACCCAACACCCCCAGCACACAAACACACACACACACTGGACATTTCTTACCTTGCCTTGCACAAGCCCGAGGGTCCAGAGCCACCAAACCCAGATGTGTTCCAGAGATCTATTAGTGCACACACTAAAGAGCATATTTATGATACCACAAATATTTAAGTGTGGTCTCTGCAAGTGGGAGGAGAAACTGCTCACTCCAAAAGCTTTTGGCCACAGGATTTCCCTATCTTGCCAGCCTCATGCATCCCACTGAAGCTGTGGGTTTGGTGGGAAGGCCTCAGATAATCATCTGACATCTTTCATAATGCTCATAAAAAGAGCTGGTGAGAACTCCTTACATATTATCATACGTATTTGAGTTTCCACAGGACAAAGCAACACTTCCAGGAAAGGAGGGAGAAAGCATGCGGTTGGTGCTAAGGCGTTCGAGGAGTCATCTGCCAGGCGATAGAGTGGGGAAAGAATGATTCTGCCAATGTGTCTCGGAAAGCTCTGGCCAGCTCCTTCCCTCTTTGCTTTCTTGTTAGGAAAATTCAACTTTACTAGCTTAATATACAGTGTGATTGTGAAATGAAGCTGATGAAAAGATGATATAAATTTGATATTCAGTCTCCTGGTTTGGACTGATAAAAGGCTTTCCTGCAATATGCTGCTTTACAGAATGGTCACCTTTTCCCCTGACTTTAGTGAGAGCCAAACTGGGCCTCTGCAAAATGGAAATGATCCTTGCCCCAAAGTTTACATCTTCAGCTGAAAACAAGGGATCAGGTTCCCTCCGTCGGGCTGAGCGGATCCTTACTCTGCGAGTAATCCTACTGAAACCAATGGGACTACTCGTGGAGTTGAAAGAGGTACTGGCATGGTGTAAAGGTCGCTGACTTTGGTTCCAAATATCCATTCACCTTGTTTGTTTATTTCTGTATTCAAAAGCTTTTAATCCTACAGGCATTGCAATGTATTGGGACTGAGGTGCAACATCTGAGCTTTGCTGCCTGCCTGGCTCTCCCAGGTTGTGTAAAGAAATCCAGGGTCTGGAAGGATGGAAGAATTTTGGCCAAAATAGCATTTTGTTTCTTCTGGTTGGGTTTTTTGGTTGGTTTTTTTTTTTGCTTTTCTTCTTCCCTCCAGCCAAACTCCCAGCCACACTGGCAAAGTGAGCTGTACTTCACTGGACACCCTGTCTCAAAAAAGAAAGTAGCTTTTCCATTAGCAGAGGAAAAAGACAGCTCCTGTGTGCATGGTATTGCTGCTTCTTTTTCTGACCAAAGTAAGTCAGCTGGTTAAGCGAAGTACCCTCTCTGCTGTTACATGTAAGTACTTCTTTCATTTCCCATGACATTAATACAGCTCTGCATATAATGCCATTTCCCCATGGCATTAATATGGCTCCGCATGTGGGGAAAGAGGAGGCGAAGAGGAGCTCTGCAGAAGACCTCCTTGGGTTATCCTTTAGCTCTCACTGAAATGGGTTGGAAATTTCAGAGGGGAAATTTTTATGCTGGCAAAATGCCAGACTGATTAAGTCAAAATGAACCTCCCAGCAGAAATCAGACGGTTTTCTCTGGTTTCCGATGAGCTCAGTGGGCTGGTAGGCTGCTTGCAGAGCCTGGTGACTGGGAGAGCCCCAGCTCAGTCCCGTTAGATCCACAGCTCCGTTAGATAACTGGGTGTTAGTCACTGCTATCTTTATCTGGCTATGTCACTGCAAGGAATTCATCAAGCTGATGTAATCCACACCGGACCAAGCTCCTGGGGTGGGTGAGGCTCTAAGGCCATGCTCTGCTCCTTGAAAGCCTCTAATGGAGCTCAGGAGCTCGGAAGTCCTCCGCTTTTGAAAATACCTGAACCACCCTGAACAACACCCCACCACAGACTGGTTTACGAGGGGAAGCTACCCACTGCAAAAATTACATTCAAAACACTTCAAGGTGGCAAGAAGGAGCTCAAAGGCAGTGATTTTGGGTTGCCTGTAACAACTTAATTCCACCTTGTGTGTGAAATCAACTCTCCAACCCTCTAGCTGTCTGGTCCTGTTCTCCTTTCTCCTCCCAGGCTGTCACCCAGTCTTTAAATGGCTCGGGGACCCCTGCCTGCCTAAAGGGGATAAAGCTTGGAAGAGTCCAATTACTAATCTCTAGAAGTCTCTACTGAGTATATATGATTTCTCTTTCAATTTTCTTTCTTAAAAATAGATTAATAGTTTTATGCCCTTGTTTTTCAGCTTGAGGCAGAAAATCTAACAGACATTTTCAGCTTGAATGATGAAAGTTTAGTGAAGCTATACGGAATGGGAAATAGGACCTTCTCCTGGGAAGTGCTGAGCAACCTTGGCATGAGGTGGGACTCAGGCAGTGCAGGGTGGACTGTCAGAGCGTTCAGCAGAGCACTCCACCGGCCAGGCTGGTGAGTGCTGTCAGACCCTGCAGAGCCCTGAATTGAGTGTGTAAATGTATATGATCTGCCTGGAGGTCTCAGGCAAGCAAGGCTGATTCCTGGTTTCATGATGTTTTCTATGTGATTATTCCAGAATCTCCTTAACTTCCCTTTCCTTGCCATAAAACCCCAGTCTCTCATCCAAATCCTGATGTCATCTTCTCTTCCCTCCCCAGTGCCCCATTTCATCTGCCGCTATCAGATTGCCTCCCCTCTTGTCTGTGGGGACGCCGGCAGAGCAGGGCAAAGATATCACAGAAAAGAATCTTTCTGTCCTCTCATCTCTGCCCCCTCCTTTATTGCAAGGCTTTAGAAGCAGATCCACCTCTCACCTGACATCTATGCAAGCGTCCAAAACAGTGGGATGGATCTATAGAGAACCCATCTTTAGTGACCTGGCACTTTAGTGACCTTTGTCTCTACTTCTTTTTAAAATTTATAATACATGGGATCAGTCCTTTATCCCCAAGAAAATAAGCAGATCTGCACTGTTTCCATAGAAGAGGCAGGGAAAGAGGGTGGTGATGAGCTGGCTCTTAGCACCAGCCCTAGGAAAGCATGGAGCGGGGTCCCAGCACCCACACCTGCCTGCCTCCTGGGGTCCCCCAGCTCATGAGCCCAGGCTGCACGGAGGTGCTCCTGCTCCACACTGGCCTTGACATGGTGTCATCACTCTAAAAGCTGCTGTTTCTTCCCCTGGATCCCGACCGAGGTCTCTTCCCTTGTGAGGAGAAGTTGTCTGGCAATGCAAGAAAACAGTCTGTGCGTTGTGCTCCTTCGCAGTTACAGACAAGGTGACAGGCACGCTATGGTGACTTAGGAAAACGAGCTGACAAGTTCTCATAAACAATAATAATAAGTAAAATAATATTTCATTTTCTCCAAATTAGGAGGGGTTCTGGTTTGCTCTCAAAAATCTGCTGGTCCTCTGAAATGGATCAGTAGTGACATCCAGTGGCCACAAACTGAGACAGCTATAGTAATTTTAGGCTATAACAGCATGCGCTGGATTTACATGTATCCTAAAAGTGCTCTGCATGCAAAAAAAAGTATATAGGTTTTATAAGTACCACTGTCCAGGGAGTGAAGAAAAACACCATACCCACCCAGATCATCTTTTCGAGGGCGAGTGCAACAGCTTCTTGTACTTGGAGCTACTGCTCCACTCTGACCCACGCAATGATGTTTCCTTCCATTGGGGCTGGTCTTTTGAAGAAGCTTAATCCACTCAACAAGGTGTTTTGAAGTGAGTTAAAGTTAGAGGTCTTATGGAAGAACTTGGGTTGCCTATACAGGTTGGCAGCTTGTTTTATCAGTTTTTTTCACAGGGCTTTGTAGCTCTCAGATGGTTTATATTTTTCTGGTTGGCTTCTTATACATCTTCTGGCAACACTGTCTCAACAAAGGGGCTATCTGCACTGCCCAGAGTCACACAGATGTTGTGGTGTCTGTATTATGGGTGAGGGAACTGCTAATAATGTTTTTTTTTAAGGGAAATGGGTATGAATGTATGAAATATGTACAGAGTTTCCTAGTGCTGACACCAATTAAAACTTTCATAGCACTATTTCCAGAGATTTGGAAATGTCCACTAGATCTAGGTAGTCCAAGTCCAACCTGGCAATCCTACATCATGAGTGATTTTTTTCTACATCATGATTTTTTCTGTTCTTATCATGTTATCATGGTGTTCCAACCCATAATGTGCTAAATACAGCAAGGCACATACTTCAAGTGTCCAAATAGCTCCCTGCAGACCCAGGAGCACTGTCTTGGATTGCAGCCACCCTCCTTCACTTCTTGCTGATCCAGGGTTGCAGAGTGACTTAGCTCCTGATGAGGAGCATGCAGCAGGCCACCGACAAGTGAATCGGCTGGTTTGTACGATTCAGGGAACTTGGAGAAGACCTTACTTCTCTTTCTTGGTGCGTTAGAAAAATACTGACCAGCCCAGTGTGCGGTCAGGGGAACAGCCTAGTGTGAGCCAGGCACAGAATATTTTTTACTGACCAAATGTGCGCTAGGAAATGCTCAGGTCTCCCTCAGACACAATAGGCTTTTCTTTAGTAAAGTGCTGACGCTGTGACTCCATAAAGTAAATCCTCAGTAAAATATTGTTTCTCACTTGATCTCACTTGCAATTTAACAAGTTAGATTTACACCCTCTCTGACAGCCTTGTGCCTCTCGCTCAATTCTAATCTGAAGCGACTGCTGCGGTTCACTCCAGGGTTGGGAGAGATAATCAAGTTACTGTTGCTTGGAGTGTTACTGTGTGTTCGTCAAGGCTGGGTGTTCGACCACATGCATATTTCTAGACCGTCACAAACACACGGCAAAAATGCATTATCTTAAATCTTTTTTTTGCTGACATTTAAATGAACACATATTTCCTCAAATATGTGACAGGCCGAGAGCATCTGGCCCCACTGATGCTCAGTAAGTAACTCATTACACTGCAGGAGCTCACTCATGTTTGAGCCCTGGGCTTTGGTAATGCTCTTGCCTGGTTTATAGCACTGGTGTACTTGATTTGCGCTTGAGCCAGAGTATTATATTTAGGCGTGTGAGCAACAAATTTTGCACAGAGATCCAAACCTTTAATTCACAGCTATGGGAACTGTTGGAGTAAACCCCCCGCTCATTACTCATTGTTTACATTTAGAATATTGATGCTTCAAGGAATGACAAAATGTACAGTCTCAAAAAACATATGTATTGAAACTAAAAAGCAGAGACACATAAACCAGTCTTTCAGATCCTGCCAATGCTTTATCTGAGACAGCAGCCTGATAAAAAATCCTACTTGTCTGTTAAGGATGGTTGCTTAAGGACTTTATGATAACTGACATTTCTGGCATGTCACTTTTTGTTTTGTGATTGTCAGGATGGCTGTCATTTCTCTCTTTCTTCCATTTCTTGTAATGCTTGTTTACTTACTTGGTAATGCTTAGTTCTCTTTTGGGATTAAAAGATGCTAAGGTTACAAATATGACACAGATGGCAGCAAGCTCCTATTATTTAACGGTAAAGCACCAAACACATACAACTATTTATGCTCAGCTAGTACTTACAAACATATAGTAGATCATTCACACTAATTTCTAACAGAGATGGGTATCTTCAGGAAATCCGGATTCTGCTTCTTTCAGAAAATTTTGGGATGACGTCCCAAAAGATATCCAAGGAACTTACTAACACTGCAGCCCTAAAATTACCGCCTCTCTGTCTTGTGCTGAACAGACCAAGGCATGCATCATTATCTAGAAGTTTGATTCCTGCTAAGGAAACAGAAGGGGAAAGCAAGCAGTGCCCGTCTCCATACTAGCTCTGAGCTACTACCTGGGTACCCCACTGTCATGGGATGTGAGACATCCTATGAGCCAGGAGAGAACAGATTACCACTACCAGATGTCAGCATAACATCTGAGAAAAATATCAGGCTGCAAGGGAGGAGTTAAAAATGGGAAGCTTTATGTCATCGGTGCCAGGTTGGGTGACAGAGCAGGTTGGTTGCAAGGAAGGAAGAAGGGAGTAAGTGAGAATACTGGTCTCTAGCAAAGTCTTTATGAGGCAGTGTAAGTCTAGCAGGGGTTAATAGAAAGTAATACCATTAAACTTGGCTGAATTCAGAGCAGAGTGAGATTTGCTTTCTCAGAGGTTTGAGATGTGGAGGTTTGGCAGTTCACTAAGAAATGAAACCTTAAAAGGGGTAGTTGGAGTACTTTTTATTATTATCATTATTATTATTAATAATTTTTCAAATCCCTGGCAGGCATACAGTCCTTAGGTGATCCACCTGCAGAAGAGGTATATGTATGGAGGGTGGCTGCTGGCTGAAGAGAAAAAAGGCTGCGGATAGGACTGGTCATATGGTGCTGTGTTGTCTTGGAGTGTGGCATATTTCTGCTTGGGTGCCTTGGTCCTTCTCCAAGACTTGAGATTGCTAGCACCATGGCGAAGGATTCACGACAGCTACCTGCTGCTGGAGATACAGGGCATATAGGTTTAGTCCTTACTACATGTGGAAGAGGAAACTGTTTTATTTGTATAGCCAGCAACTGTTGGCTGTGTCTCCATTTTAATTTTATTTTTTTTAATTCCTGTGGCAAGAAATAAAGGTGGAATCCCTTGAACTTCCTGTAAAGTAAGTTTTCTTGGAGGAAAAGAGAATTTTACTTCTTTCTTTACAACTTCCCTACCCACCCCCCCAAAAGTAAATTAATGTTATAGTGTTGCCCAAATCCACTGACAAGGCCAGCTTGTGTTGAGCATGGTTGAAACAATAAAACTCTATTGGTATCATCTGGTCTCACATAGGCACTTGAAAGGCAAGTACAAGGCCAAAGTAGGGGTGACTGTTAGCAGTACAATCACTTCAGGAAGGCTGGAGCTTGCCCTTTGCTTCATGCTCCTAACCCTACCACCAAAAAAGAAAACAGTGTTTTAGATGGTGAAACAATACCTGAACTGTTGCTTTTTTTTCCCTACAGGATTTCTTCTTTCTTCATCCCTGTGCTGGAAAGCTGTCACTTTACACACTGGAAATCCAAACAATGTATAAGGATATACCTTGAGGAGCAAATACTGCACTGACCCTCATTTTGTCCTGCAGCCTACGTAAAGGGACCAACCCAGCTCCCTGTGAAAACATACGAGGAATACAGAGGGACTGATAAGGTACAAAACTCTCTGCTAACTTATGTTAAAAAAAAATTGCGCATCTGTCCAGAAAAGTCTCAGCTATTGAGACAACCAGGAAATAGGTTACTTGCCTGGTGGTGGTGGCACCAGAACAAGTGGATCCCCAAGGGGAGTGGATTCAATGCTGCTTTTAAGTGGACCTCTCCCAGGCTCTTCTGAATGCAGACAACTGTAACGTTTGCTGGCTGTCTTATTTTCTCCCAGCTGTCCTCTTAGGACTTCTCTCATTGTAGCTTTACTTACCTACAGGTGAGGGAACTCAACTGCATGGTGGGAAACGTACCCGTGCTCTTCAAAAATTGTTAAGAAATGAGGGTTGTGCTCCCTGGTGAAGGTAGCAGTTGCATCATTAGCCACAGATAGATTAGCCATAGAGGAAAAAAAGTCATCCGAAGCTGCATATTGTTATGCATGAGGTCATGTCTCCTTGTGCTGATTCTAGCTCAATGGGGCCTCAGTCTCGGGGCAAAAAAGGAAGAAGCTTAAAGTCTTCTTCATTGTAATTATTGCTTGAGTTTGCCTACACAGCTACAAAGCTTTCCTGTTAACATCAAATTAGATAACAATTTAGATAACATCAAGTTAGATAACATCAAGTAGTACTGATGAAACCAACCATTTAGACAAGATATAATGGCATATTATTGCCTGTGAAGGAATTGCACTTAGGTTTTCCAGTATCCCTCTGTTGCTAGATTTAGTATCACATTACAGGAAGCCTGACTGGACAAACCTTGGCAAGATCTAATGATCTCATGTTCTTCACTGTTCTGTTTTACACGCTGACATGCAGATGCTGATCTGCTTTGGAGACAGTATGAGCTGGCTTTGCATCTTCTGCTATTCAAAAAGAACTAAGTTTTAGAGCCCCATGTCCCAGAAGACCTGTGAGGATGAAGCTTTAGACTGTATTTTGTCTCTTCAAGCCAAGACTATCTCCAGAAGAAACTGTACAAAGGATAATGTATTTTTATTGTGCTGATTAGTCAGTAATGTTTTTAATGCCACAGGAAACTTGAGGGATGCAGCTATGAGTCTCCATATGGTTAACTCCTGAAGCACTTAAGTAATGTCCTGGGATAATATATTCCATGCTTAGTTTAAAAAAACCAACCAGACAAACAAAAAAAAACAACAAAAAAAACTTAAAAAAGAAAATCACAAACCACAGTATCTGTAATATGAGAAGACAGAGGGTTCTCTCCCTTCTTATTACATGAAAATGTATTTTCTTTGATTTTGACCATCCTCTATGTGCTTTTTCACCCACTCAGCTGTGTTAGTCTACAGTACCCACTTAGCAATAGCCTGCTTGGATCTATGTGTCCAGCAAAATCTTGCAAGTTACTCCTTGGCATCTTTATTGCATTTACCAATAACAGGCTATGTTTTTCCAGTTCTCCACCTGCACACAAGAACATACGCACTGTCTGCCAGACCAGTGCAGGACTTAATTTCCTTAGATGAGCTAATCAGCAAACAGGTGCCAGCTAAAGCAGAATGAACCAAGGCAATCACAGAAAAGTCATTGGAAGTTTTGTTCTCAGACAAATAAGAAAAAAGAAATGCATGAGATTTATTGAGCATGAAATCTTCAGACGCTAAAAATCAGATATTACAAATTCTCACCATCCATCACGAATGTTGGACTAGAGAAGCACTAAGTACATCAGTGGTACCGCTGAAACTATTAACAGTTGGGTCCCAGGTGTAAGCAGTGGGCTATGGAAAGGAGATGTGTTTGCATGAAGATAAGCATTCCTCAGAAAAGCTGTGAACCCAAACTCTTAATGGCTACCGAGAATCATTTTTATATTGTTTACCAAAACCCAGTGCTTCTAAATGCTTCTCTATTAGAAAAGGGTACTTTGTATTGTCGGTAAAGGGGATAACAAGGAAGTGTGAAAGATGAGTCACCAAGCCACAGGGAAATAAAACGTAGTGTGAGCAACCGCAGCACCCTCACTTGGCCCTGTGGTCCTTCGATAGAGCATAACGCAGTTCCCTGCAGCCGTGGCCTCCAACAAGAGCTATGTTCAGCTCACTAGTGCGGATGAAGGTTAAGGATACTTATTCCAGCTGCCCCAGTTGTGCCTACATGACCACGTTATTTAAACAGCTTGTAATTTTAGTAAGTACATTTATCTTGATCTTACAGGTGTGACTTCAAGGTTGAAGACCTAAGTCCCATCTTCTCAGAGGATTCAGGTGACAACGTACCTTCTGGAGATGTGAAGCAACTCAGCTGAGGTCTGTGGTGAGAACTAGGGCAGGAATCCTGGCACCACTGTCCAACAGGGCTGTCCTCTCCGTGTTTGGTATCCAAATTGTTACAATACCCTCCTGAGATGTTGAGATGGGGCAGATTCAAAGCAAACCCACCCTGAAAACTGTGCAAGTTGAGCCCAAACACAGAGTAACACAGGAGCAAAATGTTGAGCCAGAAAAATGAGTAGGGAGGGAAGACAGGGCTGTGCTGCTGAATTCTGACCAAAACCTATTTCGGTAGATAAAGCTTGTGTCAAAAAAACAAAACAACAACAAAACACAAAATGCAAACCAAACACAGACCAGGATATTACCTAATGCTACTAAGAGTTAAAAGTAGAGGAAGTAGAAGGGAAAAGTTGATGGTGTGTGGTAGAGCAGCAATAACTTGTTTTTTAATCTTCATTGCATCTTTGACCTCCTCCTTCACCTAAATTTGAACCTGTGCTTGCTCTTAATGGCACCTATCTTGTGCCAAGTGAACAGTCTCCCCCGGTAAATGCATCTTTCCAATAAAAGATGCCACAAAGAAAGTTACTGTGGGAAGAGTCACACTGGTGAGAGTAACTGTAGGAAACAAAGAAGAACTTGGCCTTGTGGAAAAGCAGTATTTTCACTGTCCTGAGAGGGTTTCACAAATAACTTGGCATATACTTTGAAAATGTCCTTGACGGTGCCCTTTTAAGCAACGAGAAAGCAGGCAAGCTCATGTTACAGCATCAGATAAGCTGAGCAACTGGTGCGGAGGAAGTATTAATGCCCACAAATCTCCTGTGTAAAATCAAGCACAGACAATTACCTTGGTTATGAACCACGGCGGTGTAACAGGCTTCAGCTAGCAGCCTGTCCAGCTGCTTTTTGGCATGGATCCTGAACAGACCTTGCAGTTGGTCCTAAATCTTCAGATACTTTCCTCCTCCCCCACACGCTTGGCTAGTAGCCGTTCTGATTACATTCAGCATTCACAGAGCTGCTGATGGCTGCCCTTTTCCTAGAGATATGGGCAGCTCGGCCAAATTGCCATCGATGGGCTCTCCCCCAGGCTTTTGCAGTAAAACGGCAGAGGCTCTAAGTGAAAGGGGGATATAGTCCTGAAGAAGCAGAATTTCCTAGACAACCGCCATCCAGAACAGAGCTGTAATCAGCCAAAGAAATCTGTACTCCTTTCTTAATAGGAGGGAGAGAGGAACCCCCAAATACACCAGCTCCCCCCACCGCAGGCAATTCTGTTGCACAAATGCATCTCTGTGAATCTCTGTGTATCTCTGTTAAAGACCTCAGGCCTCCCTTGAAGAGATTTAGCACAGGACAGAGCTCACTCCTTTTACCTATCCACGGACACCTTGTTCTTGACAAGGCCTGTTGTCAAAACCCCGCTCAATTTTATGCTGCCATCCTTCTTACTATGTAATTTATACATGTTTGCCTGCGATTCTCTTCCCCTGCCTTTGACATCCTTTGTGCCTAAGCTGCTCCAGAGATCGAGCAGAGGCGTATGTATATTAATACGAGTGGGTAACGGATGAGTACACTCATGCTCCCTAGCTTGTGCTCCCTCCAAAGCAGATCATTTCTGCATGGTACAAACAGTGCTGCCAAACTATATTTTAAGCATTTAAGCTAATGAAACCAAGATTAGCATCTCAGAAGTCTATTAACAAACTTAGGAGGGTTGGGTTTTTTACCCAGCATGCATATTTATATATTATTAATGAAATCCAAGAGTTGCAGTAAATGCCTCTGTTACTCCTGTATCACTCCTGTGTATGGCAGTGTATAAATTATTCCTACTACTGGCCCTTGCTGGTTGTCTGTTAAGAAGTTAACAGTGAAAAGGAAGAGCTTTCTGTTCCCTCCAGAAACGAAGTCCCACCAAGCATGGGGCTGAGCTTAGCCCGCTTTCTACCTCCTTTACCTGCCTGAAATCTGCATTCCCCCTGCAAACTGCTTTGCCTTCTGTAGGGATCAGAAAGCAGGGGAAGGTAACAGGATTACCCTGAGACAACAAAGAAAAACGCTGGGTACGAGGAGGTCTGGGAACCCACGCCAGCCTTCACTCGGTCTTTACGCTGGAATCAGCAGGGGATGAAGCTCTGGGGAAACAGGTCTGAAGGAGGGGTATGCAAGAAAAACCCACATGCTGCTTAATTTCTCAGAAAAATATTATCGTCCTTCCTGCTCTTCCTCTAGAAGCAGTCATTTCTGATCCCTGAGATAAAACCCAACTGTTTTCTGTTGTTCTTCCTCTCTTAACCAAGCTCTGCTCCTGCAGTGGCTCCTCCGCTGCAGCGCCTGCAGCAGTGTTCACGGGGGCTCAGGGAGGTGCCTTCCCTTCCAGCTTCCTCTTCCTCCTCCTCCTCACCACCTTACCTGCTAACTTTGCCTCCCCCAGCCCCACTCCTGAGCACGATGTGCCTCCTCAGCCTCTTGTTTTCTACCTTTTTTCCATTGCTTATGTGCTACCAGTTTGGGGGATCTTCAGCCACAACCTGATCAGGTCTTCCTCGTTAGATCCCTTCTACTCCTGTGCCCCTTCCTCTTCCTCCCAAGAGGAGAGGGAGCTCTTACAGGTTAATTTTCCAGACCAGCTGAGTGTTGATAAATAATTATGCAATATTTAGTGGATATTTACTGACTGCAAAGGAGAGCAAGCCTGTAGTGATCTGTGGAAAAACAAGGCAGGGATCATCTTTTCAAGCCTCAACAAAGGAGTTTTGTTGGATGACTAGCTCACAGCAGCATCTGCAGTAGAAACAGTTAACAGTTGGATTTAAAAAAACATGAGCATGAGACTAAGGTAGAACATTTAAAAATAACTGTTCTTTATGTTGCTACGGAGACCTTTATTATAGCCATTGTACGTGATGTGCATTGATTACATTCCACGTAGGTAACATTTCTCTCTCAGACTAGTAGAAGCTGACAATACTCCCACTTGTACGAGATGGTATGTAGGAGCATACAGGTTGTGGAACTAAACAACGCTAGGGAGGAGGTTTACTCTTTTTTCAACTCTTAAAGCAGTTTTAGTACTCCATTAACGTTTTTTTGCCCTTGCAGATATCCCTTGTTTAATACATTCCCCTGTTTCTAAAGCAAAAGTGCTTAGGATCATTGTAATTGGGGTGATAAATACAGCAATCCTATTATAAAAATAAGGGTTATAATTCATACAGCTGGCAGTGCATACATCTGGAGCGCTCTCAGTTAAATCTGAGTAGTTTCAACACATGGCATTCAAACAAAAACTGTACTGACTGCATTAAAGATTTTATTTGTCTTTAAGCCTAGTTGATTAGGTCACAGCAGTGAAGGCAGAAGATGTATTGCTGGTGCTCATGTAGTTACATGGGCAGCTTTTTTTAAATGCTTTTGAGAAAACATTGCTGATCAAAAGCGGTTAAGTCAAAATCTTGGCAAAAAACCTCCAAGTTTTCATTACCGTATTCTAAGCTTTACCCATTCCAATAAAAATAACAGTATTTGGAAACGCAACCCTCACAGAACTTCAGTTTCACTTTTTATATGACAGTTTTCATCTTCCTGACTTTTTTTTTTTTTTTAATATTGACTCGGATTAAATAACCTTGTATGGATGACAAATTTTAGCAGAAATTATTCAGGAAGCCAAGCTTCTTTAGGGCTTATTTCAGAGAAGTTTTAAATTTCATATTGAAAATATTTACTTCAGTTTTTCCATTTGTTAGACCGAAAGCTCAATAAGTAAATTCAAATAGAAGCGTACAGGCTGCATTTCAGGCAGCTGTGGTTTTAGAGACATGCTTCTAAAATTATTGGAATAACTGAAAAGTTGTAGGCTGGTAGTGGGAGGAATCTCTAATTTGCTGTGATACTGAGGACAACAGACAAGTTTCTCACTTCTTTTAGCCCGCAGACTAGAATTTCACCTTGTCAGTCTATTCAGTATCCTCAGCATCACTGGGTGCCCGGGAAAAAAGAATGTAAATTGAACAAAATGAAAACTGTATGAATATACATGAGTTTTGCCTTCTGGCTTAACGAAGCTACAAGAATACAGTCTGCCCAAAAGCAGGGAAGTTATTCTCCAGTTAAGAAGGATTTGAATTTTTTTCCCTGTCAGTAGTTTGCAAGTGAACATGAAGAACACTGATTTAAATCATACTTCTCCCAAAGGTTTTTATCTACTTTTACTGATAATCCAAACATCAGAACAACTTCCCCCCTCCCCCCTAATATTTTCCTATTTACTTTTCATACTTTCCTTGTCTAGGCAGTTTATTTAGCCCATTCCCCTGCAGTGTCCTATGCATAAACAAGGTAGAAAGCGTGAAAAGGTTATGGCACAGCGTCAGTGTCTAAGGATAAGGCCAGATCTCTCTTGTTACTACAGAGATAATACAGTTTTCCAACTCGCAAAATGTTTGTGAAACTATGAGTTGCTTCTGTCCTTTCAAATGTCACTTCTTGACTGTGAAACATGAGGTCATGTTTCTGGGTGAATTTAAATTTGGCTGGTGTTTGCTTTGCTCTGAACAGACTCTGAACAGAAGCAGTACAGACAGTGTAGTATGAAACCAGACTATTAAATAAACGCTACCAGGAGAAAGACAGGAATTGTAACGTTATGCTTTCTCAGCTGAAACATGTTACTAATAGTTTTTACAGAGATTTCAGTAATATAGCTATTTGTCTTACACAGATGAACAGAGTAACTTACGTTACTACAAAAATGTTGCCCAGATCGACATGTACATGTACATGTATTACATATGTATACATATGTATACGTATCACAATATGTAGCCCAGATATGTGCGCAGTGATTATTATTTGTCATTAAATATAGTCTTTGGGTCATCTCCTGAAGAAAAGCTACTTGAGTTTGTGCAAAAATGTGTTGTGAAGGGAATAAAACTACATCTGTAAAGATTAGCTATGGGAATCTGCATGCATCTTTTCATTCTCCGAGTATAGAAGCATCAATACAGGCATGGGAAGACTCTTGTGAAAATCTGTTAGTTGGAAGATACAGAAACAAGAATATGTAAGTAAGTGTTTCTGTTTACCTTTCCTGAGCTTCCTGCCAATACAAAAGGTCAAGCAACAAAAAGCCAATATACTTTTCCATGCTCAAATGGCCTTGGGTTTGTACAAGGAATGGAGCTGAAATGGCCATCTTCCAGCTTTGCGGTGGGAACTGAGGAAAGAGTTTCTTTACCTAGTGCTTGTCAGACTCCTCCCTAAAATAGTTCCCCCCCCCCAAGATTTATTTACATCAAAATGCTTGGTCTAGCTTCCACTGCCTGGAACAAGTTCTTTTCATTTTACTTTAAACTGTTAGGTTGGGAGGAGGGAGGGCTGAGTAAACAGGAGGGAAAATGAAAGGATCTCTTCAAGCATTTGTTAAAGGTTCAGCTCCGCAAACACATTTACATATGCCCAGACATACAGCCCTATAGGGATGCCTATAAGCACTTAGAAGCCTGAGGAGTCCCAGAGTGGCAGTACACAGACATGCCTGCCCACTGCACTTACACAGACCACACCTTCTCTGTACAGTAAGTAGATGAGCTGACTAGTAATTTCCTTTTTTACCTTTTCAGTGGCTTAATACCACATACGAAACTTAAGAGGCAATCAGCGATGCAAAGGTGAATAATGGAGAAATCCCAGAATCTTCCCCAAGAAATCTTACGGATCTGAGCTAAAATTTCTGAGATACTCCCTCCAGCTTGGAGAATTGGGGCAGTTTCCCTCAAATCCCCTACTGCCCCCTTATTTAGTTTTTCTTTCCAGCTGAGCCAGTGTCAGGATACACGGGAGCTGTGAGCAGCTACAGAAACCCAAGACCTGCCACAGCATGTCACTGATCCCAGGACTGTGGCTGGTGAAATTGGATTACCGAGTATTTGCACAAGTAAGCACTCTCCCGAGACTAGGACACGGATCTCGGATTCGGACTGTTGAAGTGCCAGGCGGTTCTTTCCCACTCCCTCCGTGCAGCCCTTTGGCCCCCCCTTCACGGCCATAAAGGCTAATAAAGAGTCTCAGCTCTGCACCGAAATGGCTGCAGCACAGACACGTGTTCAGCTCTGACCTTACTGCAGGGGTGGTAACCTCCAGCAGAAGGGAGAAAGCTTCTCGCCGTGGCCTGATTTGACCGAGCTTATCTGGAGGCTAACGAGACAGAGCAGACACTCGGTGACCGGCTGCTGCCAGGACCCGAGGCAGAAACCCCAGCCCAGTAATCAACTACCTGCGACCGATGCAGAGAATTACACTTTTAATGAAGGGCAACTGAGGCACAAAGCCTCACAGGGACCCTCATCTCACAAATTACGTTCATCCCTGAAGTGTGTATTAACTCTTTAGCCATTGAACCCTTATACAAACTCAAAATTGCTTTTTAATGCAGTTTCTTGCAGCCTCTCCATCAGCCAGAGGCTGCTTCGGATTAATCCAGGAAGTGAGCCAAGTATTAAAAAAATGATGTGAGGTTGTGGAACATCTAAAACATATTGATCATAGTGTAATTATACTTGAAATGTATTAGGGGAAGTAGCTAAAACAATCTCCAGTCTGAAAAAGATGATTTGGGAGCATGCAAGAGGGCCTCGGGGAGGCTGCATGCAACTCTTATGAGGGATTGTCAATCTGCTTCGTAGTAAAGAAAAGGCACTTGAGTGAACACTATATGACAAATGTGGTAATAACTATCCCAAATGTATCACTTTCGAAAGCTTAAGCAAGCTAGCATTTAGGCGAATACCAGAAGTCAGCGAAGCAAATGCAGGAAGAAGCGAAATACGTGCGACAAGCTTCACATGCGTCTGCGGATTAAAGAACAGTTGCTGGATTTAAGATCTAACAGCAGGCAGGGAATAAAGGAAATCTTCAGTTTGCCTTGGATACTGGTAATAGAAAAAGTCTGAATGTGTTATATTTACAGGTTGTTTTTTTTTTTTTTTAAATCTTGGAAAAGTTATGAGAGCTACAGTTCCTAAGCGGAGGATCTTGTTTCATGATACAATAAAAGGCAGGGCCTGGGTAAGATAGTAACAGAATCCCTAATTAAAAGCCAGGATACTTTACAGTTGAACATGAGCCTCTTGAAGTATCCAAAGCACCTTTACATCCAAAATGTCAAGCTCTTGATTAAATAAGCAGAACATACTTTTGATGATAATTAAAGATGAGCTTCAGTCAAAATACTGGATTTGTATTTGGGCCAAACTAAACCTTGGATGCAAACCCTCACTCTCTTTTTGTTTTAACATATTCTGATCCGAACTGGGCTCTAAGCCACTGTTACCAACCAACTCAAGTGCTTTACTTGTTGCATGTTAAGATTGCAAAGCTGTTCATGAACAACAACAGTAACCCTGTTGCGAGACGGATCATATTAGATCAGTAAATTGAGACACAAAGTTAAAAACCTCTTCTTTTTCAGAAATGAATGTCAATTTGGAGCATCCGCATCTTTGGGCAGCCAACGGAGTTTTTATTTTTTTTTCCCTGCTGCACACAGTATTCACAGTTCCAAAGTAAACTATGTAATTTCTCATTAACTCTGAAAATTGACGTTTAGGTGTCTCAGGTAGGATCCAACCAAAAAGCAACATTTAATATGCATTCCAATCTTGAAAACATGGGTCTAGCTTCCTTTTCTGAATTCATACAGTGAGTCATTTCTAGGACAGGAATAAAACCTTCTAAGATTCTCGGTCGCCATCCTTAAAAATAACTGAAAGTTAGGGGGTCAGATTTTTCAGTAGGATAAATGGTTGCATTCAACTCAATGAATCCAACAATTTATTCCAGCTGACGATCTGCTGGTGGTTCTCTAAAGCACCAATACAGCCTAAATATGATTCAGTCACCCAACTATATTTTTTTCCTCCAATTCTGAGTGGAGGAACTTAGCTTGTAACAGTGAAATGTACTTGAGGGATTTGGAAATGAATACGGAGCCACAAGAGATGGACTGTCCTCTGTGCAGGGAATGGGCTCCAAGGGTTCGTGACAGACGAGTTCCTCCAGGTGAGTTGAACAGAAGTCTTCCCAGGGACCAGCTGGAGGCAGGGTGAGCCCTTTCTGCCAGCACTGGGAGCAGACTCATACTGCAACCTGCCCCTTCAAGGGCAGAATTAAAAGCAAAAAAAAGGTATTTAGATGGCATCAAACGAAATCTCACATGATCTAAAGCCTGAATGTTTTTAAAGAGGTTCACTCCAATAAAATGTAGGATCATCTGATAATAAGATGACATTGTGCTTGGCAGAGTTCAGAACTAGAACTGGAAGCAATCCTGATCACTGTATGTATTTATTTTTTTTTTTTAACATATCTTCAGAACTGGACCAGACCAGCTGCTCTCTGTGCAGTGTATCCTGTCTGAAATTGCAGATGCCTGAGGATGGTCAGATGAAAAGGACACCCCCAGCAGTCTGTCACCAGTATAACTTCCAGCAATCTTTGTATTTATTTAATAGCCTTCAATGGATTTTTTTTTCTTCCTCAAGAATTTACCTAATCACCTTCTAAATCCTGTTTCATGCAGCCCCATGAGAATGCTAATCTAATTTTGGTCTCTAAGAGATGTAACACAAAAACAATAGGAGGCCCAGGAAAGAATAAAATCATTTTCCCAACAGATATTACAAAAGCAGGCAACGACTCCAGTCCAGTGATGAAGAAAATTACTAAAACCATTCATTACAAAACAACCCAGCACTTCCTGCTTTGAAAAATAATGTATTTAGACTACTTTGCAGTTTTGAAAAAACCCCACCCGTAATCCCTTTTTTAAGCTTGTGATATGGATGTTTCTTTCCTCGGTGCCATGACATGAACTTTAAAGTGTGCCTCTTTGACTGGTCCTACTTCTGGGGTTAACTAAAAATGCTCCTAAACCCAAAGATCCTTGGATCAGTCATGAACGAGAGGAATGAGGACAAACGTTCCCAGGGCGTCACTACTCATTGCTTAGAACAGGAGAATTAGCTCAAACACGTCCCTTCTGTGAATTCATGCCACTTGCTCTCAATTAAATTACCAGGGTTATATTACCGGGCTCTACGTATTTCACAATCTTTGTACACTCTCCTGTGGCAATCTCCTGCAAAATGTTGAAAATTGGTTTTGAAGTTCTACACTTACAGGTTTGTTGCCATCATGTCATAAATTGATTTGCAAAAGAAAATAGTATTTTCCTTGTTTAAATATAGGTGAACTATCCCTTTTAATAAACTCTCCCCTAGTACTTTAAAAAAAAATAAAATATACATATAGGGTCTTTTTTCTTTTTTTGGCATGTCTTGCATCCTATTTAGTAATTTCCAGCTGTTCAAAGTGCAAACAGTTGAGCGTATACTACACAGTTTTACGGAGCTCTATGTAACCAGGGTGGAAATTGGTGAGATTGTATACGCCTTTCTATTTATCCAGACTTCCAGAAAATGCAAATAGCAACTTCCAAATTGAAGCCAAAGTAAAATATGCTCTTAAAGGCCCTTTTTAGATGGTATTAAGATGAATCTTTTTTTCCTTCTCTACCTGACAAATAATTTTCTTTTCTCTCTTATTTCAACCCTATTTTATGTTATATAACATTTTTACACTTCCTTTTTGTATTCATGTTAATGTATTTGCTGCTATTTCCCTTTATTCTTTCATTCTCATTGAAAACGCTAAAACACGCTGGATTCTTGCTTCATAACGTGTCTTTAAGATAACATAGCTCCTGTTGAAAATGTTCCTGGGAGAGAAGTGATTACTGAGCTGAACATTTCAGAGGCTCTTAAGCTGACATCAGGTGCACAAAATGTGCCAGATTTCCTATTCTGCTTGTGTAAAAGAAGAAAATACTCAATTGAGACATCTGCAACATGACTTTTTTTTCTTCTCCTGCTGTTCCTCCTGACCCCAAATCAAGGCTGCTATTGCCTTTCTGAATACATTACTCCTTATCTGAAAAGCCATTTAGTTGCAAATCCAAAACCTTTCCATTTTTACTGCATGTGCCTGTATTAGCCATGGTAAAGGCCCGTAACAGAGCAGTTCAAATGTTGGACTAACGACCTCTCTGGTATTTCTATAGAAATGCTCTGTTAAACACCCAGGCATTTCAACTTTCAGTCACAAGACCTATAAAAAATTCACACTCTGAATCTCTAGTTTCAAACCACAGCACTGCATCATTAAGAGCTTTTCAATCCTCTCACCACACACACTTTATGAAGGGGGAGGGGGAAGAGGGCTTTTATCTTCCTGGCATTTAAATTTCACATTTTCTTCTCCTCTTGTTTGCATTTCTAAATAGTTCTGGAGGTTGGCAAAAAAACCCAACCCAAACCAACAATGTAAGCCTGAATTTTCTTTTATTCTATTAAAATATAACATTATCTAAGAAGCTTTTAGCTAGATATTTAACTAAAAATGAGAACAGGTGTAAAAACCAAGCTTTATCATATAAGTAACTTTTGCCTTAATTGTGGCTGTCTTTCAGAAATTATAAAACTTCTATTTCAGGGCTGAAAGACAAGACTACCCCTGACACAGGGAAGTACCTGGAAAAACAATGTGCAGTACGCATTGCTTTGATCGGGCCTTTAAATTGAGTTTGCTAGATTAGAATAAGAGGGTTTTTTTGAAGTATGTTTATATTTTCCAGTAAAAATATGGTTATTTTAGATAACACTTCTGTAAACCAAATTTGAATATAATGGGACTTCTGGGTTGGTCTCTCAAATGTTTAAAATGACTCTTTCTGAAGAGCCTCCACATATGTTCTTCCCACTCACTGTAGCCCTGCCTCATGTCATGCTTCTTCTTTCTACCTTTGTTCATTGCTTTCAAAGCAATTTTTATAAATGTCCATTCTTCCTGGTCCTCAGTTTGATCGGCTCCCACTCGCCCTGCCTCCGGCACGTATTACATCTGTTGCCTCCCGAAAGGGTTATGTGCACTCTGGGAGGAGAGATGCCCTCCTCTCCTTACCTCTCTGACTGCAAGGAAGCTGCAGTCAGTCCTACAAAGGAACCCCTGTCCCCAACTGACTGTCGCAGGAGTTCCGTCCTACACACCAGACAACAGCGATCTCATGTACATCACAGGCTGAAATACCATGATGTTGTGCTAAGTTCTTAGCTTTCTTCATGTTCCTTTCCTCCATATGTTTTGTTGGGGTTTTTTTCTTCACTTATTCAATGACAGCTTTTGAGCGTTAGTAAGTGAAGAGGATGGAAACAGATTTATATCTTATCACCAATAATAGCAGAGCTTGCTAAAATGTCATCCATGTAGCATTTTGACAATTTGCTAAAAGCCTCTCTCATCGGCAGGAAACAGAGAAGCAGTTCTAGGAAGCCACAGAACTCCCACGAAAACAGATTTTGCCTCTGTACCCCTCTCCAGAGCAATTTTACTAAACAGCCTGCCTATTTTTGAAGGGACTAAAATGCCCTCCCTCTCTCATCGCTCCTCGTACGTTCCTTGGGCGGCGAAGCGCCCAACGAAACCGCTCACCTTCCCACAGGCGGGACCTTTTCCCCCTCCGTCCCCCCCCTCAGCGGCGACGGCGTCCCAGACACCCCCCCCGCCCGACACTTAACGGCACTCAGGGAAACTTTCCCCCCCACCCCGACCTTCTTCTGGCGAAGTACCCCGAAATGAAGCCCGTCACGGCCCTCTCGTTCACAGGCGGCGGCGGGGCAGGGGGGGCCGCCGCAGAGCTCTCCCCCTCCCCGCCACTCCCGAGCGACCGTGCCGGGGGACGGGCTTCGGCGGGCGCTCCGGAGGCTCGCCGGCTGCGTTGCGTGTGTCTGTGCGCTCCCCTGTGCCCCGGGAGCGGGCCGCTGAGGAGAGCCGTGGC
>NW_010972620.1:2647694-2654917 GCF_000737465.1 Haliaeetus leucocephalus
AGCAGCAGCAGCAGCAGCAGCAGCCAGAGTCCCCTCCGGCCCCCTCCTCCCGCGAGGAGACGTGCCACTTCCTCAATGCTATCTTCCTCTTCCTCTTCAGGGAGCTCAGGGACACGGCCCTCGTCAGGAACTGGGTCACCAAGAAGATCAAGGTGGAGTTTGAGGAGCTGCTCCAGGCCAAGATGACGGGGAAGGTGCTGGAGGGGCTCAGCCTCAGGGACGTCTCTCTCGGCAACGTCCTGCCCGTCTTCAAAACCGTCAAGCTCATTCGGCCGGTGGTCTGCAACGAAGAAGGCTGCCCCGAGGAGCTGGGCTTCGAGGTGGACCTGGAGTACAACGGTGGCTTCCACTTGGCCATCGATGCCGACCTGGTCTTTGGCAAGTCGGCCTACCTCTTTGTCAAGATCTCCCGGGTGATGGGGAAGCTGAAGCTGGTTTTCACGCGTCTGCCCTTCACTCACTGGTCCTTCTCTTTTATGGATGACCCTGTGATACTCTTTGAAGTGAAGTCTCAGTTTGAAGGGAGGCCCATGCCTCAGCTCACTTCCATCATTGTGAACCAGTTCAAGAAAGTTATTAAGCGCAAGCACACCTTACCCAATTATAAAATCAGGTAAGATGTCCTGTGTCCTCAGTGTTGCTTTGGGTGGCGTGCATTAGAATTGTTCTTTTGCTCGTAGTAGGTAAAAAGACATTTCTGTTGGCCCTTTTACAGTAGGGGTACTTGTACATTGCTTGTCTGATACCAAAAGCTTTCCATGAAAGTAAGCATTGTTTTCGATTTATAATAGATGAAGAAGCCATTGCACGGTGAGATTGTGACATGCCCCAAACTATGTGTAACTAAATGGCAGAATTAGTAGGTATCAAAAATGTTGGGATCCTGTCAGGTGTCCAATGGCAGGGCTGTGATATCCCTCTTTGGAAAAGGTAGAAGGATGGCTCTGTGGACAGTGTGTGGGTTTGGGGTTGTCCTTCTCCCAAGCTTCTGCCACTGATGAGCCACCTGGGCAAGACTTGTGGCTTATGCTTACCTATAGAGGCAAGGTGCTTGTGACTTAATGTGAGAGAGGATAAAGTTCACTCTCTAGGGAATATCTCTAGGTACTCTTCCTTTCTGGTTTTCTGAATTTCTTCAATGACTTTGGGGAAATCTAGAAGTTGGTAAAAGAAGTATTGCCACTATTGTGGTAAGTAAAACTTTGGGGGACCTCTTGGGTTTTTTTGTCTTTTTTTTTTGGTAAGATAGTATGTTTTCTTTTACAAGTGCACACACTGCAGTGCAGACTGCATTATATAGTGAATATAATGAAACGTTCAGTGATATTTCTGTAGCGGAAGTGGCATCTTTGCTTTGATTCCATCCTTGTTTCTGATTAAAAGATATTGCATGTCTTATCGTTGTTCAGGTACCATATTCCCTTTCTGTCATGCATCTTACCACTCTTAGGATACCATATTTCCTCTCTCTTTTGTTTATTCTTTGTAGCTTGTATTGTGTGTTAAGTAAGGATTTTTGTTTTACTTTGTTTACCACATTCTTCTCCAGTAAGCCTTTTCTCTGAAATACATCAGAGATGAGTAACGAAACTGCCTGTTTGAATTTTGAAGTATAATTAGCTTTGCAGTGATGTAATTTTTAAAGACTTTTCAGCTGGTTCTTCTGCAATTGAATTTGTAAGACTTCTCATGAAAGTGGATGTGTAAAATATCCAAGATTTGGAAAGCTCTGACAGGGCAATAAGTAGTTTCTTCAAGTAATGTGGTGGTCCTTTCAAATTTTGAGGTACTGAATTGCTCTCCAGAAGAGAACAATCCCTGGGCAGCAGGGAAGCTGTCAAGAGCAAGTTTGCTTCCATTCTCTTACTGTCAGCACTCTCAGCATACCTAGAAAGAGCAAGTAGAGCAAATGATCTTGACGCTCTCTAGACAAGTTTTTAGGGTGTTTGTGGAACCAGTGGTGATATGCTCCTCCCCTTCAGCATAGGAAGACAGACATCTTTATTTTGCCTCTGGGAGATGCACCTGGGCAGTAGGGTGCTCTCATCATTTAGTTAGAGTTAATGAATTTTCCACATATTCCTCAAACTTTCTGCACCGGAAAGAATGCATGAGGCATGTGTGAGCCACTGACATGTTAAAGGGACTTGAGGAGAAAATAAGGCAAGAAGCAGAGCGCAGTGTTTGGGGCAGAAATGAGTAGAAGTGTGATGATAGAAGGTAACTGACACTGAGAACAATATAGGAAGCATAAATTATTATAGAACTAAGAAAAATGAACTGTTATTTTAAAATGTTCTCTTTAAGTTATAAGGAGTTGGGAATTTGTCAATTCTTGAGAGGGAAATACAGTATCATAGCTGGTTTTCACGCTACATAGTAGGCTGGTAGCACAGGGTGGCAAATGTTCAATGAAACAGTGTCCAACCCTGTATATGGAGCTTTTTACCTTTAGATTTTATGCCATGTTCTGAACATGTCACTCTGACCCACTGGGTGGTAAAGAGGGAAGGCAGGACACGAAGCTTAATGCGCATTAATGAAATTGTCTTAAGGAAGGAAAATTGTGTCATTGGTAGCCTAACTGTCTAGGACTTTGCCTTTAAAGCTTCAAGTGGGAACGCAGACCCCTGCATGGGAACCTTCAGCTGTCCACAGTTGCCTAAGGTTGTGGAAGACAGACTGAAAACACGTATTCTCCACCAGTGTGTCTCAGATGAGTTTATACAGGTAGATCCCTAGACAGCAGAACTTGGTAACAGCCGAGTAGTAACAACACACTCTTATGTGGTAGCATAGTTGAGAATTGAGACGTTATGCTTTAGACAGTATGGAGAACTGATTTGGAAAATCAAGCCTCCTGCCGATAAGATGCAAAACTTGATATTCTTAATAGAATTTGTAAGAATGCATTGGCTTGGGATTATGGTATGTTAATATATTCTTTAGCAAAGAATGTGTATGAAGAAGTCAGGAGAGTTTCACAAGTGTGTAATAACCTGTTACCTTACTTAAGGCTTAACAATTTCTCATCTACAGGGAACGTGCTTATTCTCTCCCCATTTTTTTTCCTATGGCCTACATGCCTTTTGGTTAAGTACATAGTCAGTATTTGCTTCCATGTGTAGTTCAAAACCTTTCTGATGTCTCCCTACATCAAGTAACTTTGTAAATAAATCTTTGAATAGCAGTAATTACAACCTTGTAAACAAAAGCATTTGGAGTGCAAGGAGTTCTCTTTTCAGCTGGTTAAAAGGGGCACTTTGTTACCCAGCTAGCATTCCAGATTGAAGTCCACAAAGGAGTTTTATCTTGTTTCAAGATGCTAAGTAGCATTAAAAATTAAAATACGCTATTTTCTTTGTCTGTTATATTAGGCAACTTCTAGAGGTTATTACTTGGTAGTGAATGGTATAAGAAGAGAACTTTTGCCAATAGTTGATTTTGAACATCCTGTAACTAAGTTTGTGTAAAGCAAATCCTCCTCTCCTCTGTTATTTAATTGTAAAATACTGCATTAAAAAGTGTTGTGTTTTCACATGTGTACCATCTGTTGCTACAGCCAAATTACTACACACATACTTTTGTATTCTTTCCAATTATGTACAAAATTTTACGCATCAAAGCAGTGATTAGGAAGATCATCTTCTTTTGTAGCATCCATTGCTAGGAGTGACTTTGTGATGTGCATAACTGTAGCTTTAAAGTGAAAGAAGGCATGTTGCATTCCTGATGCACTCCTAAGTGTCTATAAGGGGAGGCAATGTAGACTAGTAAGTGTATTTTAAAGTTTGCCTAGCATTTTATGTGCAATTTTCTCCATGAAAGCAATTGTCTACTAATTGAAAAAGGAGGAATGCACTCTATGTCTAAACAAATAAGCAGTAATTTGTGTTTTATTCTAATAGTGTGTAATCACTTTTCTTTGGCTCTTTAAGAAATGTGTTTGTTTCTGGCAAAACACCCTATTTCAAAGCTGCTCTGCCATTGAATGGCAATTGCTATCTCATATTGTAGAATTTGGTTAAATCTCTGAAACAAGGTTGCTGGTAACATTCAGAGAATGGTAGGCTTTTTTTTTTTGTCATCATTGGTAAAGGATTTGTGCAATTGATAGTAGCAAGAGTTACTACTGTTTTATAGTTAACTTTAACCTTAATGTATTTGTTGTTGCTTTGTATAGAAGAAGCTTTTCTGAAAGCATTGTGGCCTGTCAGAGAAGTTTCTTGTTCAGATGTGGGGAAGATCTAAAATGACAAATTTTTTTTGTTGTTGTTCTCTGGTATACATGAGTTCTGGTGCATTCTTGAGAAACTAGAAAACTGTGAGTCAGTATATATTTTTTTTTTTCTTTTTTATAACTAGCCCTAACCTGAGTAAGGTAATGAAGAATTTTAGGCATCATTTATTTGGCTCTACATACTCCATAACTCTATTTTGACTTGAATTAACAGTTTCAATTATACCTTTTTTTTAGTTCTAAGACAAGTTGACCCTTGTGTGGAGCTTGAGAAAAGGCTTTCCGTGCTCAGACTTCCCCATTGGTTGTTCGTGATGTCAGCTATTGGTGTTCTGGAAGGTGGCCACTGACCCACCAGCTGTGTCTTGCTGTCCCAAAATCTTTAATGCTGGCACTCTCAGGAACCAGACTCAGTCTTGCCTGTCGGCGTGGCTTGACTTGACACTGTATTTTTCATGTAGGTTTCTTTTGCTAGAGCAGGATGGTAGGTAGTAATGATCAGCACAAAGTGGAGTTCATCTACTGTCCTGAATCCAACCTTTGGTTTTTCATTGTATACACTCAGCCAGTTCTTAAAAAGTAGTACTATAGACATTGTTCATGTTGGTTTTAACTTTCTATATTGTGTCCTTTTAATAGTAGGATAAAGTGGTTAACACTAAGCTGTAGCTACTAGCATTGCCATAGTGTGTTTAGTACTTAGACACCTGAAATAGTCCTTACTATATGTCTATCTCCTTGCTTGGTTGTGCTGTTGCAGTGCTCACAGGTTCATCTCTGTTAGCTCTCTAATGAGCTGTACCTTGCTCATTAACCTATTATTAAGCTGCTTATTGGTGCAACTTTGATATCCCCCCTCCCCCCCCCCAATCATGTCAGGTATATAGGTACACTAAATATGCTGTGTTGTCTAGCCTGTTCTTAACAGTCAGCTGTAGCTTTGCTGTTTTGAACAGGTCCTGATCTTGCTTTGCGTAGGTTTTTGGGTTTTGGGCTCTTTCTAGACAATAAAAATACACTTTGCCATAATGAAGAAACAAAGCTCTTTGTATATATGTAAAGGGTGAGGAGGAAGTACTCCTGGTCTAGTCTCACTCCAGAATTTAATTGCCTGGTATTTCTTAATCAATGATGTAGAAAATCTGACAGCTGCTGGTTTTTTTCAAAATTCAAGGTCTTGCAAGTTCATCCATTTAGATTCTAAGCAGATTAGATATTGCCTAAGCAGTGAGTCAGTTCTGTATATTTTAAGAACACTTGGTTTCTCAGTTTGTTACATTAAAAAAAGCTAATAGTTTGTATTGATACTAGCCTGTTAGAGAAACTATACTTTGCTTTATTTTAATGCATGCTACCACAGAGTGGAATAACTTTCTTTTCTTTACAAGTAAACTCACAAAGGATTACTTCTAACATTTCTGTATCAGGGATTTAGATGACCTCCTGAGGTCCCTTCCAACATGAATTATCCTTGGAACTGATCATTTGCAATACAGTTAGTCATGTTAAATAGTTTTATGCTTTATTTGGAAGCTGGGACTATATTGAATTTCACTGGGAAGAACCATTAGACAAACCTATTTTAATTTACCATTATAGAATGCAATTTGAGAGTTACACAGCAGTTTCTTATTTTTGGCAAAACTTAAGCTAAGAAGTAATGTAAGTAGCTATTGATTTGGAGTGTGTTTTATAATAGAAATGACTTCATAATATGGTAATAGAGGTATTGGACAAAGTATAAAATTTTAAAAAGTATGTATTATTCATATGGTGAAATTATACTTGGAAATACCAGAAATAATTGTAGAGATTGGGATTGTGAGCATGTCTTAACTTCAGAAATGAGTAGCCAGTAGAGATACCTGCTTTCTCTACAGCTTCTGCAAAGGGAGAGGATATGGAGATTCTTTTCCTGAGTGGATTTCTACTGTAGGCGTGGTATGAATCTCTCTTACTAGTTAAATCTGTAAGGCACTCCTCTTTGAAGTTCTCATTCCTATTGCTCCTGAAAGGAAAGAGGAGGCTTTTTTTATTTTCTTTTTTTAATGCCATGCCTATTCTAGGTGCAAAAAATCTAATGTACAGAAGCATTTGGAAAAAAAAAAAAACCCAACCAACCCAGGATCCGAGTGCTTTTCTGCTCTGCAAAAATTGATGGTAAAGCAGCACTGTGATACTTGTGGGTTTTCAGACTGTTCCAGAGAGGTAATGCTCTAAATGATGACAGCACAAAGGCTTGTTCTGCTAATGGCAAAGCACTGATAATTGGAATCAGTAGATATGTCTGTAGACAGTAGTTTCATGCTTCGACAATTATCTTTGTAGTGCATGGACAAGTAGTTTTTCTTATTCATATAGGGGTTGGATAAATGGATCTGTAGGCAACCTGACACACAGTAAACATACCCAAACCCCAGAATATTAAATATTTTCATTTCTTCAAGGGTGCTACATGTGTGGAAGGAAGCTTTTTGTAGTGCAGAGCTTTTTACTTTATTTTGGGAGTGGTCTATCTCAGGCTTACATTGTGTCTGGAGGGTCACTAAATACATGTTTCTTCAGATTAAATGAAAGTATGTGGTACAAAGTATGTATGTAAATCTTCTTACGTAGATATCAAGTTCAAAATATATTGGTTCTAGGGATTTTGAAACCTTTTAGTCGTCTTCCCCAGCTCCAGTACTTCACGGGTGTTGTGATTTAACCTCAGCCAGCAACTAAGCACCACACAGCTGCTCACTCACTTCCCCCCCCCCACCCAGTGGGATGGGGGAGAGAATTGGGGGAAAAAAAAGTAAAACTCACGAGTTGATAAGAACAGTTTAATAGAAAAGAAGAAAGTAATAATGATAATGATAACTAATAAAATGACAACAGTAATAATAAAACGATTGGAATATACAAACGATGCACAGTGCAATTGCTCGCCACCTGTTGATTGATGCCCAGTTAGTCCCCGAGCAGCAGTTACCCCCCCCCA
>NW_010972620.1:2654927-2806690 GCF_000737465.1 Haliaeetus leucocephalus
TTGACCAGCCCGCACCCCCGCCCCCGCCCCCCCCCCCCCCCCCCCCCCACCCCGTTTATATACTGGGCATGACATCACATGGTATGGAATATCCCTTTGGCCAGTTTGGGTCAGCTGCCCTGGCTGTGTCCCCTCCCAACTTCTTGTGCCCCTCCAGCCTTCTCGCTGGCTGGGCATCAGAAGCTGAAAAATCCTTGCCTTAGTCTAAACACTACTTAGCAACAACTGAGAACATCAGTGTGGTATCAACATTATTCTCATACTGAACCCATAACACTATACCAGCTGCTAGAAAAAACCCTAACTCTATCCCAGCCAAAACCAGGACAATGGGCTTTCACACTGGAGAGATCTAATTCTGAAAAAATGCCAGTTTGAAACTTGTTCTTTGTAAAGTCAGATTTAATGAATGACCAGCTACATATTGGACATTTTCCAGTATAAAGGTGGCATTCTTTTCAGGTTAAGAGCTGAGGCTTTTCCTTTGATTAGTCAACAAATGCTTCATTTTCTTTCCTTACCTGCAAGCGTGAGGAACGAATACAGCACTGACTTGAAGTGGATTAGTGAAGAAACTGGGAGACCAGAGGTATAGTTGGGGACAAAAAAACCCTCCCCACCCCCCCAAAAACCCCCAAACCAAACTCAGTTGGAGAGAGAGATGGATGAAGACAGAAAATAGTAAGTTTTGGTGATTACTGTGTGTTTGCCGCAGATACCAATCCAATAAGCATTAAGGTTAATTGGTCTGATAGAAAAATAAAACCTCCTTCAACTTCTTTTACTTGAAACAGTGTATAAAAGATTCTTTGTGTAATAATAACGAAAACAAAATTACCTCATTTATCACTTTTGTTCTTTTGTATTTAAAAATTACTTGATATTAGTCCTGCAGTGAGCTTCTTTCATGTAGATAGTGAATGAAGGCTCTGAAAAATCTGGTAAGATTTGTTTGGTACTTCATGGCATTTTGCATGCACTAGCATTGATACTTCCTATTTCTGTTCCTCTGAACTCTGATCTTGAACTTTAAGCTCATCTTGCTGCTCAGTGAGAACAAATACTTTTCTTTTTATTCAGTTGTCATAATTTGTATAGCTTTCAGTTCTTTTAAATAAGATATGAAATAAGCAGTAGTACTTGTTATTTTTTGAAAGGTAACTTATTTCAAAGTAAATATAGGGCATGTAGGAATTAATCACATTACTGAACTGTAGGCATCTAACAAATGTCCGAGTTTGGCTCTGAGCCTGTCTGTTGGAGCAGGTAGGTGTGTTCAAGCTCTAGAGTTGGGCTATTCTGAATCACCTTCTACAAGCTGTATTATGACTTTTAGTTTCTGTGGATAGATAGTGTGACTAATGTTTCCTACCTGTCACACAAAACTGACCGCTGGATTTCCCTTGAAGGAGATTACTTCAAGGAATAGAGGCACAGAATTTACGTGTAAAAATGAGTGGCTAATACAGCTCTCAGTAGTTCATTTATGTCAAAATGCATGAGTCTCTTGTAGAACCTATTTTATATGTATTGAGCATGTGAAATAGTTAATCTTTTTGTTAGCAAATGATACATGATCAGAAAGCTCTTAAATAAGTAGCCTGGGTAAGGACAGTAGGTTTTAGTAGTCAGTGTGGTAGAACTGTGTGGTGCTCCAGTGACGGAGAAGCTTAGTCTCAGGCTGCCGATTTCACTATGGGAGCTAGTCCTTTCATGTTACTCGGTTTCTATGGGAAACTGCTTATTCTGCATTCCTGCAGAGATTGCCTGAAGTCACCCGATATGCTCCTGTGTTTACAGTTCATGTTCACACTTGTTTGATTTAAAACTATCTCAACATTTGGTTATTCTTGATATTACTGTTCTTCAGAGAATAGTAAAAGACTTTAAATTTAAACTTCTTCTAGGATTAATAAAATTTATTGTCTAAAATGAGTATGGAGAGAATGTTATGTACCTATGTGATTTGTTCATTTAATAGATAATTTGTACCACCTTGGTCTGTTAAAATCCATTAATTGTGCAACTACAGAAACTTTTGCATGATGATCTCAAACTGTGCTTTTGTCCAGAAGAAAGCAATGATCCAGTATTATAAATGTTAACTGGGAACAATTAGCTTTTCAAGCAGGTTCTATTCTGTGTGATACATGAATATCAGTATTTTAAATAATTAAGAAAAAAATGCTCTACTGAAAGTGTTTGTTTTGATGTTTGAGGGTTGAAGAGTGCTTGTTCATAACAGTGGATAAATTCTCATTTTGGAAAGGAGTGTGGATACCAATTTGTGTGAAGGGATTTGGGAATCATTGTTTTATAAACATTTGTCAGGTTAATTGTGACATACTAAGCTGAACACAGAATTTATAAATAATTTCTTTGAGTAGTTTCTGCTGCAGTCAGAGTTTCTGGTTAAACTAAAGAATTTACTGCTGGGATGGTGTTCATCTCGGTTAAGAGACACGAGTAAGATCCACACATGTTTTGGAAGCTTTTCCTGTTATTATTTACCTTCACTGTTTTAACAAATTGTAGTTGTTTTACAAGCCAATCAAATCAAGGCTAGAATTCAGACTTTCAAGATGTTCAATGATCCCAGCCAGCATATCTAGTAAATTAGTGGAAAAAAATCTGCAATGAAGACTTCACTTGACAGATACTTTTGTGTTGCAAAGAAAGTTTCTGCGGTACAGTTAAAGTGCCCAACCGACAGTGAAATAGCTGTGTATGTGGTGTCATGGATGTGGGTGCTCCTAAACTGCTCTACCCAGCAAGCTGGGTGTATGCTGTGTTGGGTTCGGTAGCTCGGACTTCTGCATCACACCTGCCCAAAGCTGTTTGGGTGCATCTGCTTTCCTAAGCGCTCTTCCGTCTGGGAGGACTTTTACTCTTGTGGAGCCCTGCCTGGGTTAATAAGCCCTCTGAGGACTTGGGAGTTCATCACCGTTTACTGCAGGATCCAGCTGGAGCCCGGCAGCATTTTAGACCTGTCTGTGGCCATATATATAGATATGAAGACTGCCAAGGAGATGCTAGGTGTAGCAGAAATGAAAAGAGAGGGAAAACTTCATTTTTTGTGAGATGAGAGAAAAGCAGAAACTGTGTTCAACTCTGGATTGGGCTCTGGAGAGCTACTTCGTTGTTGTGGGTGGGTTTTTCCCTCCCCTCACTAGCTGTTGTAATTTGTTTTAGCCTTAAAACTACATGGGGAACAATTTACCTTTATAATTTCTTAATTCCCCTGTGCAGCTTGCAGCTACTCTATAGTTCAGCAGAAAGGTCGGTGAGGAGCAGTGTACGCAGCCCTTTCCATTAAAGCTGTTTCATGTAGTAGAATCCCTGTATTTTCCATTACAGCAGTACAGTTTTCATATTTTTGAAGACTTACCAGATGTCATAAAAATCTGTCTGCAATAAAGAGTGTATTACAGAGATCAGCTGATGATAATCAGACTGTTACACATACTCAAAGACAGTAATTAATTGCCAGATATGACTAGCATAAAATTAAATTAGGATAATCATTTGGGAATACTTTTTTTAGCAATTTAGTGTTGCTTAAACTGTAAAACTTACAGGGACAATTTAAGATGTAAATTAACAAAGTTATTTCTTAATTTCTGTCCAATATTTTAAAATTATGGAAATCATAACACTTACACTTTTTTCCTGACTTTCTCAACTTAGTCTTAATGCTAAGCTTCAATATATTTTTCTGCATCAGTTTTAATGGCAACATAATTATGAAAAAGGCCCATTCAGAAGGAAATGTGTACAAATATTACGATCTGCTTTTTTAATGACATTAAGTGCAAGATTGTGGTGTTTGCCAGTGTCACTGAAATGAAGACACTAATACTTACAATAACTAATACCACATATGTAAAATGCTTTAAATGATGCTAAAACTTTTGAAAAATAGCCTGTCAAATATACCTTTTATATGGTATTTTAAATGTGAGCCATTGTGTAGTAAGAACTAAATTGGACTTTTACATGAACATCATTTGTATAGTAAATGACTTAAACCATTATTCCTGTTTGCCTGAGCTAAAATAGGAAGAGTAGAAATTGAAGGTCATAGTCTTGCAGTGACATGGCAGAAGGCTTCATGGTGGTGTTTGAATCACCGCTGTGAATGATCTGCCTTGGCTAATAATTCCTAAGTAATTAAGCAGTGGAAATGATGCAGTGTAACTCTGAAAACTTCAGCAGTTTGTATTTTTTTTTTTTTGAAGAATAACTCTGCATACTTGCTAACAAAACTTAATGCAATATGGTAGAATAAACAAAATAATGTTGCCAAGCAAAGAGCCCAGTGGATTACAAGGGGAGGTGGGGTGGGAACAGCAATGCTAGTCAGTCGTATTGTTTTAAAACAATACTACAAAAACTCAGATTTTTTTTCTTTTTTTTTTTTCCTGTTCTTCTGAAAGAAGGGCAAATTAGAGAAAATATCCAAATTCATCGTGGGGATGGTGGGAAAAGATTATGGTAATTTGAGCAGCTGCTTCTTTCAAACATAATTGTAAGTCCCAACTGTAACTTGCCATCAGTGATGCAGGATTTGCAAAGTGCAGGAATCCTTCCTGTTGATTAATCTCGCAAGCCCCTCCTGTATTTGACTGTCCACAGTGGTGCTACAGGTCACCTCCAGACTGAGGTTCTGCCTTATTTGATCCTGTTTTTTTACAGTACGGGCCCATTAATAAAATGCTGTGACTCACAAATGGTGACACCTTTGCTTGGGGACAGCTGTAATGGCAAGTATGTGCCATGGTGTGTCCCCTGGTCCCCATCAGTCCCTTCCCCACCACTGCAGTCTGAATAGCTGAGCTGTATGTAAAATAGGGCCTTAATTACTGCTGTTAAAAAATAAAAAGGTGAACTGCCAGTCATCTCAGCTTTGAAAATGGTACTACTAATCCCGGGCTAGACTATCTCCAGCTCTTTGGAAGACTTTAAGGGTGTGAATTTGACCATCCTCTGTCTTGTTAGAAGTGACTAGATAAATGTAGAGTGAGGAGAAGCTTCTGCAGTTCGAGCATTTTTAAAACTAACTGGAGGAGTGAGGATAAACCTTGGAAAGCTGTCTTGTCTAGAATTCGGAACAGATACAAATATTTTTTCACTTTTGGTTTACAGCTGTCAGAGACTCTTTTCAGCAGTGAGGCAGTCATTTTCTGTGTAAGGAGTCTTAAGAGGATGTCACTGGTTTTCATATGGACATAGGCTAGTGTTTAGAGCAGAGGATTAATGCTCTTGAGCTCAATGAATGAGTCATGTACAGAGCTTAGACTTCTATTAGAACATCAACATCATTTTTCTCTGACCAGAATTGCAGGGAGATGATGTTTGTAGAGAGAGTTGAGATCTCCTTATGGGAGAATTTCTTGCTGAAGTGAGAAGAAGCTAGCATTTTGCTAGCATCAGTTACTGGAACCAATCTCTAACCCAGCTGGCTAAAGGTAGAGTTTTGGGGTGGCTTGGATTTATTTGTTTGGGGGTTTTTTGGTGTGTTTTTTCCTGCTGCTCTTCTCCTTGAATGCCTAAAAGCTGGTTGCTGAACCATACCTGCCTCTCTTCCAGCTCTATGTGAACAAGAGCATTTTCTGCATCTTCTGTCCCATTTGGAGCAGAGCCACAACGATTCAGGCTTTCTGGTTAGACAGGGAAATTTTGTCTTCGTCCTGTCTGAGACTGAAATATGGCAGGATTTTGATCTCTTTCGCTTAATTTGAACCAACAGTTGGCTTCAGCTAGGTCACATACAATTTAAAAAAAAAAAAAAAAAACCAAACCACATGAAAACTCAGACATCAAACAGGCATTGGCTGCATTGAGTTAACCAAGCTATTTCAGTATTTATGGAATTTAGAATTTGGGAAACTAGTATTCTTGAAATGCCAAAAAGTCTGTGCATGGTCAAATTAATCTTGTTTGTTCTGATAAGAAAGTAGTTTTGATAAGCCTGATTCAAGATTTCTCTTTTACCATGGCTATTTCAATTCAGACAGCAATGGCAAATCTTTCAAGATTCTCCTTGTTGTGTTTACAGTGGGTTCTGTCATATAAGCAGGAAAAAAAAAAATCTCGTATCTTTTTGTAAGAGCTACTTGGCTATTTACATTTGTTCTTTTATTTGTTCTTGTAGAATGGGTCTTAAAGTTTTAAAAGTGTTTGTCTTGGGTGTCTGATTTGAGATATACCTCAGAGGTATAGTTTAAGTAGTTTAAGAATCTGGAAATGTGAGACATTTTTGAAGGAAAAAAAAAAAATCCTTGCTTTTTTTTTTTTTGAGGTCTTGATTTAAAAAGCGACTGCTCATATATTGAGATCTTACGTGTATGAGCCTCCCACATGCCTGTGGCAGAATATCCTGTAACATAGTGGGTGGAGTGCTAGAACTGATTTGCAGTTTTCCATAAAATTTCCTAGAAAATAAACCTACTCTTATTGCAATGTTTTTTCGGGTTGTTCATAAGCCAAACTTTCATGTGTATGGGTAAAGCTAAAATTAATAGATTTCTATACTGAATAAGAGTATAGTTTGAATTACTGAAGTCCCCTGAATATGAATACTGACGCAGTTCCGCAGCTTTGTTCCTTGTGAAATCAGTGGAAGCTGGAGAATTGCTTTTGCAAAATCTTCAGTGGTGGTACTTTTTTTTAAAGTACTCTTGGTTTTGTTTTGTTTGTTTGTTTGTTTGCTTTTTTAAGAAAAGTACTACTAATTTTTTTTCAAAATAAGGATGAGTTGCATTTTTACATCTTCAATGTGAAGCATAATATAAGCTGTTTGCCTTATAATACCTAACTCTAACAAGCTTAAATGTTAGCTGACAAGTAGTTCTAAGATCCTATTAATGTGATCATGCCTTTTTAGGAGTGGTTTGTAACATTTTAGAATTTTTGTAGAAGTAAACTTAATCTTAAATTACACACAATGTAAGATTAGAGGACTTTTTTATAACTTAAAATATCTGGTGTCAGTCACTTACTGAAATTTATACACTTAACAAGAACATGACTTGTATTTCTGTGAATCAGATAAAAAAGACAATCTAAAAATGACTGAGTTCTGTTCTGTAGTTGTTGAACCTTTTGAGTAATCCCCAAACTGAAAATAAATTCAGCAGTTATTCTTTCAAAAGTATTTTAGATACTAGAATCTTCAAATACAGTAACATTTACAAAAGTAAATTGGTGTTTTACTAAGCACAGTCTGTCTTTAGATTTTGATGTAATTTTTACTTAGTGGTAAACAAGACTGTAAGACTTGCAATGTATACAGAGTAGCCTTATGCTAAAGATACTTGCAGTTTTAGCTGGTGGGCTCTTCTGAGATTTAAGGTCTTTTTGCCTTGTTTATTAAGATTTAAATGTTCAGTTAATGTACCTCAATTAAAAAAATTCATAAACCTGACAATTTTTAATCTTTATGGCAGTAGAGTAGTGCTGGAATTAATAGAATACAAGTGATTAATGTGGTCTTAAACAGATACCCAGTAATTTTTTACACCACTGTTTTAGATATCAAACTTCCCTTATAAAACCAGAGAATAATTTAAAACTTTTTCCAGAACTTATTCTAGAAGAGTGTTCTCACTTCTTAGCAAAAGCTCTATGAAATCCTAGCCGCCTCCTGCATTTACAAATGAAGCTGTAAGTCTTTCTGCTTCTCCAAGTAGGAAATGGAGTACTGAGAGCTTTTGAAGTTTGTTCCTGTCTGTGTTTAGTTCTTAACAATTTTTTTTTTACAGTGATTCTGGATATTCTTAACAGATGCAATGAACAGAAACACGTAAGTGCATGGTTATCTTTGGTCAGATAAATTGCTATTTTTTCCCCAGTTCTTAATGAATTTCCTCATGCAACTAAAAATATTGTAGTTAAGTAGGTACTGGTGGGAGCAGTTAATTTAGGTGATAGGAGTCTTTTATACCTTAGTTTAATTAACCTGTTCTCTTCTCTGTTAAAAGTTAGCTAAAGGAACACAAAACAATCATCACAGAATAGTGAATACAAATTAATGGGAATATAGGTCAGACATTTCTAAAACTAAAATCACTGAATTACAGTCTTGGTCCAAGTAGGTGAGTTCCTCTTCCACAGCACTGGCAACTGGAAGGAAGATTAACATTGTTCAGGGGCTGAAAACACCCAAAGTGAGGGGAACAAATTCGATTAATTTGGGGATTTTTTATTTTTTTCAGATGTAATTTTGATCTAGACTTTGAGTGAGGTGGTGATGAGATGAGAGCAAATGAGCCACTGAAGTGACTCTGAAATACAACATGAATGAAGTGTAGAAGTTTTTCGTTATGAAGGAGACATACTGACTGCATGCAGTGTCTGGAAACATTTTTGCTGTGCTTTGTGTGTGGAAGAGCTCAGTATTATGCTACTTTAAGTATAACTTTAATCCTATGCATTAATTGAGTAACTTTATCTTGATTATCTTTCAGTACAGTCATCTGACCTAATTCCTCATGTGAAATTACTTTTTTTTTTTGCTGTTTGTGTCTTGTGGTATTTGAGAAACACTTTTGCTACTCGACAGCTTCTTTTAAATATTTTTTTCATAGTTTTTTTTTCCACTTGCTAAAATTTCACATGAAGTTCAATTGATAGATATTCCCCTTAATATTCATATTATTGAGTTAAAATGCTGGGTTTTAACTAACATTTTCTTAGTAGTGTGCTATTTGAATTTTGGACTTCTGGACAAATAAGATGATAAATTTGTGGAGGGAGATTGATAATTTAAAAACAAATTGCAAACACACTATAAGCGTCTAATATAAGGAAGTTGTAAAGACTTTTTTTTAATAGCATGCCATATCCAAGCAGGGTTTTGGGGCAGGGGTGTAAGGTGTCTGTTTTCTTGTATAGCTATGATTATGCCTATTTTGTTCCTCTAGAAAACATGAAAAGTTTACAAAGGCTTAACAAGTATGGTTTAAAGACAATAAAATATCTACCTTACTTCTGGTGGTTGTTTAGTATCATTTCACAGGTTTGGAATTGAAGAGGAGGCTTTCGGATATATGGATTGAATTGGTGTAATCCTGCTTTGTAGGTCAAGCATTTGTGACATGAGCATGAATTTTGCCTTTTGACCTTGCTGAGCAAGGAGCTGGCAGCATTAGACCCCACTTGAAAGGGGTTTAATATAGATGCAATGAAAATTTGCCTTGGACAGCCTGGTAGCAGCTCAGCAGTGTTTAGAAAGGTGCTATATTTCTTGTGAGTACCTTTTGGTAACATTTTCTCAACTGTTATACTGTCAGGAACAACTCCTAGATTTCCCCATGCCATTGTCGTGGCTTAAAACCTTTTTCTCGGGCTGCAGCAGTGAATGAACTGATTGCATACCATTTGTTATGGGCTTGTTCTCCACTGATGGAGAACTTTTTTGGTTACCATCTGAAGTTAAGAAAGGGAGCTGAGAATACTGGATGAGTGTTTAAAGATCTAGACAGCCAAATAGAAAACCACATATTTTTTTCTTGTTCAGAGTTTGCAAAATGAGAGTCTTGAATTCGCAAGAGCAACCTACGAGAACTGACCAGATCCTGGGATGGCTGCTGTGATGAGGGGAGAGACCAGCTGAGATTAACTGAAGCATTTAGTTTGCTGTCAAGGTTTCTTTAGACTTTTTGAATAGAGGCCTACTGGTAGGCTACATGGTCTTTTTTTCTTTCTTAGTCAATATGATGAATTTCTCTAAGGCATTTATTGGTGGACTTTCGCTCTTTAAAGATGGACTAAATAATAGAAGGTAGCAAAATACACTCTTAAAGCTATTACAGAAATTAGAGCAAGGTTATTTACACAAGGTATTTAATAAAATAACTTCTATATTGTAACAACAAAGCCAGGCTCATGGGAATCTTCTCTCCTTTACATGGGAAAGTTTGGGACAGGAAGTTACTGAATCACCAAAGGTACAGCAGTCTGTAGGGCTTGGGAATAGAGTTTGTAACTCCTGTCTCTTTCACTGAGACAAGTTATTGGCACTGTTAGCTAAAAGCCTACTGTTGGTACTTTAATACAATGAAATATAGCTTTGCTTTCATATTAAAAGTGTGTTTTGTTGTCCCCACTGTAAATGTTTTATGAAAAAAACTTTACAGTTTGTTTTGTGTAGTGCTGTGACTGTTCTCAAGCAGGAAAGTTAGAGAGATGGTACAGATGTGGGGAATCTGGCTTCTCCGCAGAGGAGAGAACACCCATTGCTGTTTTGCTGCTCTCCTGCTAGACCAAACAGAGGAGCAGCAGTGGTGGCACTCCTCAGAGTGCCCTTCGTTAATGGCGATTGTGTTTTTAAAAGGTAGGGTAGTTCATAGGCTTTCCCTACCACAGGGAAAAAGATGGGAGAACCTGTGATACCCAACTCGGTTATGTGCATGGATTGCAGGTTGCCCATGTGTGGTTTTATAACACAAGGGAATGGAGTCTTGCCGTGTTACTGACTGTCATCATCTGGGTCTGTATTTGTTCACCACTTCCCAGTAGAAAAGTCTTTCAAAATAAATTTGGGTTATCTTGTACTTAAATAGTCTGTCAACAGTTCGCTTAACTAATATATCGTTGAAATCTACTTGGAATAGTAATTTGTCCAATGTTTAGTTTTGGAAATGTACAAATGCTCAGTAAATTACCTTAAATAGATAAACGCTGTGGTATTAAATTGGAAGGTTTCAGAGCAGCATTTAAACATTAAAAATGCATTTAATGTGGGATATTTAGCTCTTTATACGTCGTTAATGCCAATGGAAATAGGTAATGTGTTAGGTTTTTTGCAAAGGATTTTGCAAATTAGTTGCAGTGGTAAGAATGTGAACATAAGCGCTTGTTGTAAATTAAAAATGATGTTGAGACTGCTTTTTAATCCCATATTTGTAGAAAATTTAACTAGTGCTGCACAAAGTGCAGCATACACTGTTAAGTGTTTTGCATATTATTGTATATAACAGTATTGGTGCATTAGGATTTTTTCCTCTTTAATTAATTCATTGTTGTACTAATTAAAAAAAAGGCTATTTTGAAAATAGAAATCAAAATTATAGTAAACATTATGTCTTAATCTACCAAGAAAAATGGCTTCTTCTGAAGATTATTTCATCATTCTGTGCTGCAGCGAAAGATTGCAGTGTGTGTTGTACTTAAAGCTTTGTCCTGAAGTTACTTGAGAAATGACATTTTTGGTTTGAATGTCTAGTTAGATATGTCTGCATCCTTATTGGAATATTTAGTCTGTTATTTTGCTTTTTTTTTGTTCTTATTTTTAGTATTTAAAATAGATTTGTCCAGGTTTGTGGTTTTGGTAAATAGCCTGCAGGCTGTTTCATGGTGTGTGTATATATAGGGGAAAGACCTTACCAATACCAACACTTTTTAAGCCTGATATTTGCAGAAATTCGGAGAGGTGATAGTAACCTATTGGATCCTCTTTCTTTGTCTGTTCCTCCCTCCCAGAAATTTTGTTTCAGTAGCTCACTGAGGCTCCTGATGGTGGTCATTACTTTGAAGTTCCCATGGAAAACTACTTTTTTTTTTTTTTTTTAATAAATTTTGGGAGAAGGTATATGGGCGGTTGCTGGTACTAAGTGAAAAGTTGTTTATTTGTGCTGAAAAAAACCCAAACTTACAAGTATTTATTCACTCAAACCTTGGCATTATTTTCCGGTGTGCTTGCCTAACTCTTCTTTTTTTGCCTAACAAAATCTGAGCTAAATCTGTATTTTGAGAGGGTATAAATCATTCCTAAAAGGAACAGGGTACCTTTGCTTGTGTGTGGTGGTGTGTGCTGTGATGACTCGGAGTGGGTCTGAGCAGGGAGGTGGCCAAGCCCTGAAGTGCCAGTAAGTCTTGCAGAATGAAAATAGTGGGGTTGTCTTGATGGTATTTTCCCTACCCTTGTGATGCTTATTATTTCTTTAATAATTCAAGAACTATAAAGGAAGATTATGAGTAAAATATCAGACCAAATAGTACATGCACAAGGCATATTTTGAGTTGATTGTTTATGGTATACTCATAAGCCTGAACCGTGGCCAGTGTGATTTAATAGCTTCATGTTTTTTGTACACAGACTTTAAAAAAAAAAAAAAAAAAAAGGAATAAAGTATTTAAAATTGATTTTCTTTTTTTACTTGACCAAGTTCAAAACAGTTTTCTTCCTGAAGGAGTTAATGAGGGAGAAACTTGGAACCAAATTAAAGTTAGAAGTTGAATTGGATTTCAGGAAAATAGCTGGAGTGTTGAGTTGTATTTATTCACAAGCAGAACAAAAGAAATGTCTTTCTCATGGCTCTGTACGAGGCTGATGCTCGTACAGAAACGAAGTGTCTCGAATCAGAGTGTTGAGCTCCCACCCGAAGAGTGTGCCGACAGTTAAAGGGCGCTTAATTATTTATTTGAATTTCTGAAACTCTTCAGTTCAGATCCATGTGACTATTTCCTGAACATATTGTGATCTCTGAATGTGACAAGCAGATGCCTCTGATGGTTGAGCAAACAGTGCTTATGAAAGACTTCTTTCTCATGAAATGGCAGATATATCCTGCAGGCAGTGGTGCTTGTGTCCTGCTATTTGTAAGTCTTCTGAACAGAAATAATCACTGGGAGGCTGTGACAGAGGATGGGAACCAAGTCACAGGGCAGTGCTAAGAAAAGAGCAATAAATAAAACCAGAACGATGGAATATCCTGCAAGTGCTTTTTCAAATACTTTATATAAATGCCGGTGCAGATTCCATGATATCTTTCTATTTGCAGGGTTGTGGTCCTTGCTGTTAGGATTGCATGTGTGTGTCTGCCATGTGATGGGGCTGCAGCTGTGCAGCCTCTCCCCCTCCTTCCTTCCCTCAGATCGTGGCTGTGTCCGACACTGAAGCACTATCACTTAAAAATGAAATCGGTATTTATAACTTGGCATATTCTTATCAAAGAGAGAGAATTATGTGGTGAGATAATGTGTGTAAAACACTTAGTATCTTGAATATGAACTGCTTTTCCTGTGAATCATGTGCTGTGATGAGGGAAATAAAGCTCAAGGGCAAATATTTAGAATACCTGTATATTTTAATTGAAGAAGACTGGCTGAAAAGAGCGACCGAATGTTTTTCACAAAATGAGAGAAGTATCAATCTGTGTAACTAAAGTGTACAGTTTATTAGGATGCACCAGTCCTCCAAGTACAGCAGTGTCATAAAAATTTAAGCTTTAGGCTCATAGTGTATTTTCTCCTTTCAATGCTGTGATACTTTATGCAGAATAATTTAAAACTGAGAGACCTGGTAAGACATTTACTGCGAAAGGACTCTTGTGTTAAATGATGTTTGCAATCATAAACATCCTGTGTGATTTGATCAGCTTCCCACTTTCTGAAAGTTATCTGTACTAGTAAATATAACTCAAATAATCTATTCCTGTGAAGCAACCTTTGTTTATGTACTCTCCAGTCTTCTGCATTCAAAAAGCTTTAGTAGCTTCTACTTGTTCCTTTTGACCAATGAATATGTAGGAATGGTAGTATTTCACTTTAGGAGTGTTAAAGATTCATTGTAATCCTGTTACCTTTTTTTACTTCTGTGTGTAGTGTGATTTATGTCATTTGAATTAAGATAAGTCTCTTTTGTATTTTTCAGGTTCAAGCCATTTTTTCCATTTCAAGTATTGCCACCTGATGAATATGAAGATCGAGACCTCTGTATACAGGATTTTTTATTGACAGAAGGTCGACTAAAAGTCACGTTAATTGAATGTACAAGGTATGTTTTGTGGTCTTTTGCTCATTCTTGACTAAGCAAGTACCCATGTTACTTAAGCTTGTTGTAATTATAGCTGTAGGTCTGTTCTGATTCATGAACTAGCAACTTTGGTGTTGTGATTGTGCTCTAATGAAGAAATGTATTTTTTTAAGTAAAAATGAACAAATGGAAGTTGCAGTAAGTTCCTGAGGCTCTTCCATGTTTTGAGTGGGTGCATGCATTTGCCTTTCTTCTGAATTTCGCCCGGTTACAAGCTAATCTGTGCCTCCTGTTGGGGTTTTTCTTGGGTTTTTTTGTTTGTTTGTTTGGCACACCAAATTATGAATCTCTTTCCAGGACAGCATAAATGTTGTAATTATCCTATTGTATTATGTTGTAAGCAAAGGGAAATAATTGTTTCACTCAGTCTTACTTAGATTAATCCAAATAACTTTTATAAGGCATTACTTATTGTCTTTGTCTCGAACAAAATAATGGAAAGAAATAAAATCTACTTCCTTCATTCAAGAGAAAATTATTCTCTTTAAAGCTGGAAAAAAGGTGTGTGGGCTCTTGGTTTGTCTGTTTTTTGGTTTTTTTGTTTTGTTTTGTTTGGGTTTTTTTCAGACCTCTTAGTTCTTGGTTTATGTTAGATCTTATCCAAGTAGTGCTTAGGCTTTGATCTAGTCATGTGCCCTTCTGCTCCTTATGAACTAAACTCTGGTTTGCAGCAAGACTTTTTTTAACCTGTTGTTTTCATTGCTTGTATTGCCATATGAGCTCCTCTTCACACTTTTTTTCTGTAGCCTTGTACAACTGTTTGAATTGTGTTTGCTGTACTAATATGGTTTATCAGTGGCATGGATTTCCAGAAGATACTCTTCTGTTCTAAAGATTGTGTGGGCCACAGCGGTGATTTTTTTTCTTTCTTTTTTTTTTTAATAATAAAATTGCTGCTTACCTGTCTCTTAGCTTTGCGATATGTTTTCTGTGAATGATCCAAGGATACTAAATGACTCTGTGCACTCCTTGGCTGCTAGGAGTTTTCCTTTTTACCCATGCTGAGTAAGGGAACTCATGATCTCTCTTTATAGGCAGTCTGCAATTTCAGTCTGGTAGTGCATTCATTTTTATTATAAGAGCGCCCAAAATAACTACCTTAAGTCGTGTGCAGTTGGTTTTGGTTTGGAAAGTAATCTTTTAAATACTATGCCTTTCCTGAATCTGAAACACTGTGTAACATCACCAACATGTCAGTAGCGTTGTGTTTCTTTCCATTACATTTAGAAGCCAGATTGCTCAGTTTGACATCATCATCCGACCTCTCAGTATTTTCAGCTGTCACAGATGCTTATCAGATGGATGGGAGAGGATGCAGTTGCTGGCTTGTCAGGTCTTTTAAGCTTCAGGTCTGACTTAATCCAACTGTTTTATGCCGCTTGGCATTTCTTGACACACACTTGAAAATTATGTCTCAGCAGACACCTCTCAATCTAGATGTCTGACACTTGGTCCCTAGTAATTTCTCAGATCTTCCAGGTGTCCCATCCTTTCTTGAACTAAACTACAACTGCTGTCCATTGAGTCCCCCTGTGAGTAAATATTCTTGCTTACTTTGCACCTGAAGGTATTGATGAGGTGGAAGGTGAAAGACATATAGAGGATTTTGGTGGTAAAAGAAGAAATACACAACATATATGAAAGTAACAATGACAAAACTTTCCTTTTTCATCACCACTGTATGTGAACTGGTGTGGAGGTTGCCTGGGATCATTCTCAATGGTTCTTTTGCAGTGCAGCACTGCACGCTGAAATACAGAGCTTTATCACTCATGTCTGCCGTAGGGACCTGAAAATTTTTCTTAGCGATCATTCTCATTCCAGAAATGAAAGATCACTTTAACTTCTGTGTGTTTTTCAGTTTTGCTCAGTGCCTTAGAAGGTTTTTGTATTCTCTCTCAGTACAGTAGCTGTTCTTTGACTTCTGCATAGAATTTGGAGTTGATTGACCACTGACGTACTCCATCTACTCTGGTAACAGAGTTCTGCTACTTCTCCTGCTTAAATCTGAAATACAGTGGTGGAACTATAATGACAAAACATTGAGCAAACTTTTTGTGTTGTAAATGTCTAGTTTAATTTCATTATAGTCTTCACACAACCAAATAGCTGCACTTGTTTCTTTTCTAATTGCGGGCTTGACCACATTAATTTCCTTGCTGTCATGCTATTGAAAGAAAAATTAATTTTGCACATTTTCAAAATTAAATTAATGAAAAGATGGGAACTTGATGTAAATAATAAAGGATTATGTTTTGCAAATTTTTGTCTGACCTGTTGAAAATGTAAGTTTTCCTGTACAAGTACAATGCCCTTGCAGAACTCAGTTGTTGCAAAAATGCTATTATCTGTCATTACCTTAAATTTTTAAGGAAAAGGAAGAAGCAAAGCAACATGCTGTTAAATTTTGCTACATTTATTTTTTTAAAAGATACATCGTGAAGAAAGTCTTAAAGCCTATAAACTCTTATGTTAGGTGAGAATATTCTCCCAAAACTATGCCATCAAGTGGGCTTTCTAAATTAGCATTTGTTTCAATAGATAACCTTTGTGGAGAAGGCAATTTCCCTCAGTTATTTAGTAAAATACCAGAGTGTACCTGAGACTGACTTGTCAAATTTGGACTTTTGTGGGTTCTTCTCCTTTTGTCTTCAAGTAGATTTCAGTGTGCAGCAGTGGCACCTTTAAGTATGTGAATACTGAATCTGCTTTTGACATTCTTAAAATTTGGGAAATATTCTGCTCATCTCAGCTTCTAGAATACTTGCAAATAGAAAGGCCACAATTGAAATAAAAATTTAGGAAGGCATTGTAAAGGAAATAAATTCAGCTTGCTTTTATGCACCTGGTAATAAATAACATGTTACTAAAGGTGGGTGTGTACTTTGTCTGCCCATACCAGATTCTTGTTAGATTTGCAGATCAGTACTTCAGCATTCATCCTAGAAAAAGCAGGAAACTTGATAGCCTTGTTGTTTATCCTCCTTTCCGAAAGACTATAAAGACTTGCTGAAGTTGTTGGCTTGGCTCGGCTCAGGAGTTGAGGTGACCACAACCTCCATGTGCTCCTGTTGTTCTGTATCACAGGACAAACACTTCATGTCTTGGAGTCCTTGTAGCTCTCAGACTGGAAAACAGGACAGCTACAAACAACTGTTTTCATATCTATAGCTATGCTGTTGAATCACTTTCTCCTACCTTATCCTCACTTGTTGAAGGACACCGTCTCATTTACAACTGAAGAAGGAACAAAAATTCACTTTCTGTACGTGTATTTTAATTACTCAGGTGGTAATTTAATCACATTTCTTTATTGATTTAATTATAGCTGGGGTCATAAACTTTGTTTTGGGATGTCTTTCATATATCCTTTCATACTGATTTATAAACTTTCAATCTGTAGGACATAGATATCTCCTTAATATCCAGTTGTTTTGGGTGTGTTGTGAAATAATCTTAATGTTAGTCTTTATCTGCAGCTGTGTTATAGAATACAGTACCTCTGTTTGCATGCTAATGGAGGTATTATTCGAACAAAAATTCCCTTGGTGTAGTAGCAGTTAAAATTTCCCCTTTGTCTTTCTGAAATTGGAAATTGAATTCCAAACTCCAGCATGGAGAGCTCTTCAAAATTTAAATGTGTGGTTTTGCTGTCTTGTTACATATTCCTTCAAGCTGGGTGTTGGTAATCTAATGTAAGGTGAAATCTCATTATGAGTCATTGTTTTCCTTGTGACTTTTGTTATGGTTCTGGCTGAAAATTCTATTTTATTCCCATTTTGAGCTGCCTCCTGTCCTTGTTCTTCTACCTTAATTGCCACCAGTACAAGACAGCTAAATAGCTACTGTGCTGATATTTTAGAGGGACAGTAAGTACCACTGGAAAATTTCCCAAGAATGTGTCTAGGTGACCAGAAGATGAAGTGTGTGCAGCCAACGATCAGCTGTGGAAAAGCTTTAATGAACTGTCTGATATTAATGAGACACTGAGGAAAACCTGTGTTACTCAAAAGCAACTACTACAAGCAGAACAGAAAAGCCACAGAGGGTTGCTGCAGATGGCTTAAAAATAAGCAAAGGCAGCATGAGTTTGTCAGTTCAAGTAACCTTGAACTAACTTAAGTCTTGACCAGACAATATACCTAAGCAGTTGGTTCTGAGGCTGGATTTCTGCTTACAGTAATCAAATCAATAGTGTCTAGACAAATCGGTGCTGAATGTCGAGGTGGAAATGAGGTTGGCAGCTGCTGTTTGCAGTGTTTCACTGGAGCATGCAAACTTTCCATCTGAAGATGGGGCTACAGGAGGTAGCCACTAACTCTGAACCCCCCAAAAAAAGACACTTTGTAAAGCAGGTGTGCTGGGTACCAACCCAAATGTGATCTTCCGCTATCATCTCCCCCATGCATTCATGTACTCAGCTAAAAACCAGTTAAACAAATATGTCATAGAGAGACGTAGAAAATAAATATTTATTTACCTCTCCTTGCTGCAATGCAAGCTAGAGAGCTGTCGTAGCCGGAGCGGTGTTTTCCCTTGGTATTGGCTTAATTTTGCCAATTCTAATTGTTGGTGAAAGTTGTTTTCAATAGCTTTACTTAATTTTCAAAGTATGTTTACTACATATCTCCATGTCTGGAAGGCTAGGCACTTTTTGATCATAAATATTTAGCCTGGAAACTTCATTTAACAACATCAAGATAAACAGAGAAAATTGACATGTTTTTCCTGACAGCTTTTGTCTGTATCATCTAAAGAGTCGTGTAACACATCACAATCACAAATAGGATACTTTGGGTGAGAGCTTAGAAACCATCCTTGTCAAATGTATATAGAAAGTTTGGGGGGTGGGGAGTTAAAATCTACTAGCTCTTTTGAAGGAGTAAGATTTGTTTGAAGTTTTTATTCAGAAATATTTATCTGCTTCCAACTACTGTGAGAGAAGCTGTGTGCAACTTTATTGCTATTCTATAGCATAAAGGTTATCGTTTTTTTCTTTTATAGTACTGATATCTACCTGAAAAGCTTTATAGCCTTGTGGAATAGGGTATCATGCATGAAGAACCACTCTTTCTTTTGTTATGAAGGTTACAAAAAATTAGATGTGAGAGGATCCCAGTTTAGTGAAATAGAAACATAAGCAGTAGTAAACTGTGACTTTAATCCATAGTAACACTCTCTTGAACCAAGAAGAGCTGCAGTATATTGTGAAGTTTAGGACTAGAATGGAAGAATCTTGTGGCTATTGTTGCTTTTTAAAAAAACCAAAAAAGTTATTCTTCTATGGAAAAACACTAGCCTGCTGATTTGCTTTATTTAAAAAAACAAATTAAAAGAAAGAGGGAAATACAATAGCAAAAAAAAACCAAACCAAAACAACCAACCAAACCAACCCCCACAAAACTCAAACCCCTAGCTGAAAATTTTAAGTTATATTTGATATTTATGGAGTTCTTCCACTAGAGGGTGGCAGTGTCTTCCCTTTTGGTGTAAGGCTATGCCTGTGGAATCTTTTTTGTGTGGTGTTCTCTGTGTGTACTCATTGATAATAGAGTGTATAAATAAAGAATGGTGAGTTTAATATGGTATCTGGGATATATGTAACAGTATTACAATTCTTACTATAGGCTTTTCTATTTCAGGTTACTTATGTTTGGATCCTATGAAAGAGAAACAAATGTTCATTGCACAATGGAGCTGAGCAGTAATGTTTGGGAAGAAAAATCAAGAAGTTCTATTAAAACGGTAAAAAGTGAATAATCTTTGCATATTGCAGTATGTCTTATGCTCTTAATACATTGTCTGGAAAAAGTGTATCTTTGGACAATGAAATGAGTGATAGAGCAGAAAAAAAATAACCCAAAACTTAACTGACCAGTTATTTACTTTTTAATCCAAAGTATTTCACTGTCAGATTGACATGTATGGATAACATCATGTTCAGTTATCACAACTGTGCTTGAAAACATACCTAGTTTGAATATATTGCCAAATGTTCATCTGCATTAAAACAAGTAGTGTAAAATATGCACTTTTATAGTCCTGTTACATTTCAGTGGGGCAATGTTTAGAAAACAGGGGGATTTACCTGTCTTTCACTGGCCAGTAGTGTATTCCCTTCTGATGTGAGTGTTGAAGACAGCGTGATCAGAGGGTAGGTAGCTGATGTGACTGTCTTTCTCCTTTTCTCCTGCATTTTGTGAAAATGTAGGCAATTGCTGTAGATCTCTTAAGTTTTTTTTAGAGCATAGGAATCCTACTCTGTCTGGCAAAGAAAAATACTTTTACAAGTGTCGCCAAATATAGAAAGTAGTAGTGTTGGTGGTATTGTAAGTTAATCTTTTACTAATTATCATGCTTGATAACATGAGTTTAGCAGCATACAGCCTACAAATTGCCTTTCTTTTTGTGTGTGGATGAGAGTTGCCTTTTTTTTTTTCTTCAAACAAGAGGGGTGCCATGTGTGAAAGAGTCTTTCAGTTTCATGTTAGAGTGATATTGTGGTAGTCATAAAATTGAATTGGGCTTATGCTGAGCAATAAGTAATGTGCTTATTGAAAAAAACAACAAAAAAAACCCAACACAAAACCCCAGAAACTTTAAAAAGACTTTATGTTAACAATTGGTTTCATGCAAAGAAATCATTGGAACAAAAATCAATGTCCTGCATTTTACTCTCTGCTGAGTGCAACTAGCTTAAGCCCCTGTGCCTTTGTTATATCTGACTGGAGTTGTGTTTGGAGACTAGCATCGTTTTGCCACTGGAGCAGCAAGAATCCAGAATTTCAGCATCTCATTCAGTTTCTGCAATTAAATTCCACTTTGCATTGTTTTTAAAACTCCTTGTAACAAATGCTATGCTACTTGTTTTCAGCTTACTGTATATTATGTTTTGCTAAAAGGTTGTATGGCTGAGCAACAGACAGAAAGCCTGTTTTTGTTGTCTTAGCTGCTGTATTCTTACTCAAATGAAAAACTTGAAGGGAGGGTAGAGGTTCACCTATAGTCTCGTAGGAACCCATAACACTGGGTGGCAATTAGCTTTCTGAGTGTGGCAGGGAAAAGACAAGCGGGGAGCCTGCAGCTGCAGCACAGACCGAGACACGTCAGAGAAGAACTTTCCCAGAGCATGGTTCAGCAGCCAGACATCATAGAAACCAGTGGCAGCTCAGGACTGTGTTCTACAGAAGTTGTCTCTGTCTTGGCCCCCTCTCTACCTGCTCCTAACACAGTCAGTGGTGTCTGTGTGGTTACGAGTTAGCCATGTCCACTCCCTGAGTTGGCTTGCTGCACGAAAGCTCCAGTGCTGGTGGAAAGGAGAAAGAAGGGTGGGACGGCAGCAGCCTCAGCTAGTTTAAACTGCTGAAGCGCAGCACCACCAGAGGTGATGGCCTAAAGTGTTCCAGTGGTCCTGAGAGGAATTACTGGGTTTGCTTAACTCTAGAGGTTGCTAGACTTCATTGAAGCACTAGGCAGGAGGTAGATTTGAGTAATTTATTTTCAGACCTTTTTGTTTAATCTGTTTTATGCAGCAGTTTTTAATTTTGTTTAACTTTTTCTAATTTGTTCTAATCTAAAGGTTTAAGCCCCTTTGCATGATCACATGAGGATAAGGTAGGAGCAATTCAGCCTTAGTAGTCTGGCCAGTTCATAGTCTTAACCCTTTCCTAATGATAATGATAATAAATATTTTCAAACATTTCAAGAAACAAGCAATACTGCCAGTGTTCAAGAAAACCCAACAATCAAACCAAAAACCCAAACAATTTCAGGATCTGGACCCAATGCTGCTAATACTTACTCATGTGAACGAGCCTTTTGTTGGGATAAGCTGTGTATGAAACCACACGTGGATCTGCAGGGTTGGTGCTATAGCAGTGAAGGTGGCAGTACGCTGATTTACCATTACGCTTCTCTGGACAAATTAATTTGTGCTTATTTTTATATAATTTTGAGTAGCAATATTGGAATGTATTCTTTTACACTCTAGCAACAGAAGAGGAAAGAAAAAACACTCTGTGGGCAGCATGGCACCGGTGTGTTTGTGACAGCAGGTGGCAGTAGGACTAAACTGATGGAGGGTGGCATGGCTCCTTTTTTAAAACTACAGAAAAGTACTCAGGGTGAGACTCTCAAGAACTCATCTTCTGTTTCAGCATCTAAAATTAAATGGCAGGTTTTTAAAATTTCTTAAGCTTTTGGAAATCTGGCCTGCAATGTAGAGAAGTGCTTTCTATGCATCTTTGTTGCAGTTCTTCATTAAGCATAGTTCAAACACTGCCTGCCAGAGAGCAGAGACTCCTTGATCTGAATTGCTCTAGCTCTGCTCTCAGTGTGAAGAATTCACTGTGCTCAACCATGTTGAACTTTAGGCTGCTAGATAGGCTTCCTAATTTTAAGATCCTGCTTTTGAAAAGCTTGATACAGTAGAATTCCGAAACTGAAATTTAGCAACTTGCAGAACTACTTTTTGCTTCTTCGCTTATATTCAACAGATGTAGTGAAATCATGGAAATGTCTTTTCCTTAAGAAATCAGGTTAAATATGCAAGTTAAGTTACAAAATGTTAGGACATCTCACTGGGTGGCAAGAGTATTGCCAAAGATCCTCAACAAAATAAGAAGTGTTCCTGACACACCTAACACTGGAACGTATTTATTTTTCTCAGAAATTGTAACTGTGTGATTAGTTAAATAGGAGCTAATAAAGAAAAAAACATTGTGATATTTTTCCAAACAAAAAGTTTACTTGTATCTTTAATTGTGATTTTTAGCTCTAATGCAATGTTAACCACAAGGCAGCTGATCGTAATACTTAATATCTTTCTAATATTACATCCTTCTTTTAATGCTGAAATGTGCAATAATTATTTGAGATGAAGTTGTTGGAATGAATAACAACTTCAGAAACTATGGAGGAGAAATGACAGACTAAGTTGAAGTGAAAAGTAGAAAGATGCATTGTGGTTTAAAAGCGTCTAATTTGTAGAGTCTCACATAGGCATGAAAATACATCCTCTGATTCAGACTGTTCTACAATGCTCCTGAGGAAAATTCTCATAACTTTCTATACTTCCTGGCGTTTTCATTCTTTTTATTATGTTAGTAGCGGTGATAAAAGATTAGACAGGTTTAATACTTCATAATGAATTTTGGCGAGCCCTTTAATCTGATCCCATTATTTATGGAATATTAGTAGGTGTCAAAATTGGTTTTGAAAAAAGATGCTGTGTTATTGAACATATCTAGAGCATTATTGAAGTGTCTGTTATAATACGAAGGTGTCTCAGGCTTCTGTTTATCAAATCAATCTGAAACACCAGTAAGGTGTTCAGATGTGAACTTCAGAAAAGTGATTTGGCACATTCCCATGTGACACATGTAAACATTCTTAAATATCTTAATTAGTAGTACATGCTGCTGGAATTAACGTTAATCACTGCATTGCTTTGTAAAACTTAATTATGTATGGATAGGATGTAGTAATTAGCATTAGCAGCATTGGATTACTAGACAGGTGTTCTGTGGCTAAATAACTAGATATGTCTGAATAATTAGGTATATATTTGTAGATATTAAGTGGAGGCTGTGTCATAAATGTGAATGGTTATGTCCACCAAACTGCCAGTTAGCAATACCAGGTTGATTTCTACAAACCAACCACATTGTTCTGTTTTCCCTTGGAGCACATTTGTTTAGAGTGGACCCCAGCCTTGTTACACTTAGTCAGAATCTTGCTGCTAACTTTACTTGTGCCAACACTTCATGTCTAGTGTTGTGAAAGAGTAACAATTTTTCAGCAGAAACTGAAGTTGCTTTATGAATAAAAGGAAAATACAGTCTGCCTTCCTTAAAAGTGGCAGAAGAATGGGCATAGAAATTATCTTGAAGTATTAGTAACAGAGACCTGAGATAGCTTTGCAGCTGTAAGTATCCCTTACACTGACTATGCAACGCCTTGACTGCTCAATGGATGCTCAGCTGCCCTGAGTGTGGCAAGTGCTGGCACTTTCCTCTGGTTCCAGCACTGTAGAGGAGAATGAATGAAGAGTATAGTTGTATCAAAATATGAATCTTATTTCTTATGAACTGCTCTGCATATCTTGGTAGTCATGTTACCTTTCTTTAGGTACTGATTTTTCTGACAGATAAATTGGTTTTCCACAAATTGTAGAAACTACTGCAAAATTAATGTTTTCTCCAGTTCATTCTGAACGTTGTGGTCAGCACTGAAGTAACTGAAGGGGAAGACCAGCGACATGGTCTTTCAATATCGCACTTTGAATTTGTGCATGTGTATACATACACATATATAGGCCATGATCTCCACTTCTTTTGGTGAGGTTATCTTGATGGATATGGCTTTTTTTATAGGTAAATTTCATGGTAACTTTGAAATTGCTGTAGGCAGGCTGGTTGGTACCTGTTTATAAAAACAAAGCAATATTTCTCAGCCTTTCATAAAATTAAATTTCCTTTATCAGGGATTAAGGGAAACTTGAAGGTATTCCAGTACTGTAACATATGAATGTAAAATGAGAAATAATGTAAATCAAATCCAGCACCTTCTGAAATGAGTTGCCTGAAGATACTAAACTATAGTGTCAAAATTTAAAGCAGCTGTGAAATGTTAATTTGTAAATACATAGAGTTAAATGCCTCACAGTTGGCATTTCAGTGTGCTTATTTAACAGCCTGCCATTTCAGCATTTAATCCTATCAAAAGAAAGGAGGAGGATTAAAGTAAGAGAAGCTTTTTGAAAATGTCACTTTTTATGAAAATTCATGATCTTGTAAAATTTGATAATATTTGTAAATACAATGGGGAATAGTTCTGAGATTTGTGCCTTACATAATATTCTGTAATCCGTCTTTCAAATAAACTTGAAGGCCATCAGGATTTTTTCGGTCTCATCCTAAACATTTAAGCTTTTTGACTTGGGGCTTCAGAAAGCTTTTCTGCGATTTAATGAATGACCTTCTGTGAAAATGCACTGTAGTTCTTTACTGCTCAGAGACTATTGAATATGAACATTAAAAAAAAAGACCAAAACCAACAAAAACCCACTAACAGCTGTGTTTTTTTGTTTTGTTTTTTTGTGGGTTTTTTTTTTTAGTGCATGTATATTCAGATAGTTGTTTAAAACCAGTTGTCATCCCTCTAGTCACAGCCTGACCTGATACTTCTTGCCTGCTTATGAATCATTCAGAAGTTATGTACTGCATCCTTGGGTATGCATACTCTCACCTGGGATGGGTAGAAAGCAGAGCTTGCTACGCTTTTGCATTTGGCAGCAGGTAGTACTAAATGCGTCATGTGCAACCAAGTCTGTAGCTCCCTTACTTGCACCTTCTTTCTCCTTATGTCCAAGCTTGAAGTTGTGATCCTTCCCAGCCTTCCCTGGAGTGCTGCAGAGACTGACTGCTTGCAATGACTCTGACTTGCTGAGTTTCAAATTTAAAATACCAGATGGAAAGATTAGTGGATAAAATAACTTGAGTGAGAAGAATCTGTAATGAGCAGGGCTTAATGCTCTGTGTGTGCTTGTGCTTCCCCCATCGCCAACTCCTACTTTAAGAGCTGCCAACAGAACTTATTTACAGTATTCAGACTTAGGAAGAGAAGTTCTTCTGCAGCCAGATATTTGGCTCATATAGTGAAGGAGGTCTGTTTTGAAGCCACTTAATTCCAGTCTAAATCTCCATTAGATTTTTGTACCGCATTGTACCGCAGGTGCCATTGGTGATGTTGTCTATTCAGTTAGGGTCTTCCAGGTTGATATTTTGCAGGGTGTTGTACTCTCTGAAAGCGTGGTGGTGACCTTCTGATTCATCAGAAAGAGTCATGAAAGAGGGACAAGCCTTTCAGGTGGCTGTGTTGGGTGAATTCACCTTTGTAAGACCTCTCTGTATGACTGTTCTAGGACAGAAATTATATAAAACTTCAAGCTTGATCAGGGATTAGTTCTGTTCTATAATGCTTTTTACCGAGCTGATAAACAACATTCATTTTTGCTGTGTTTTTTCCTTGAAGGTTGTGCATGTAATAACCAACCTGTAGTACAGATTCTTTGAGTTACCTTTTAGTTGCCTGTCTTCCATATCCTTCTGATAGTACACAGTTTGAATAGCAGTTGTAAGCTTTTCTTGTCATACTTTTTAACTTTGTATTTAAAATACAAAACTATTAAGTAAACACTAAATGATATCTTTTCCTTAAAAATGCTTGTAAAAGCTAAGATGGGCACGCTGTTTTAGTGCGTCACTAGGTGTGCTGCTGATGACTTTTTTGTATTCTTGTCATCTATTCTGCTGCATGTCCAAATATTGGATGCAAGAAAGAGTTTAAAGTAGGTTTTACAGCAGCTGTGTTTCTCATTTGCAAAGAAATTGATTTACAGTGGTAACTGATCTTGCTAAATAAATAGGTGATTGATGCATGAAAGCTAATTTTGTTTGCATAAACAGTATGGCCTATTGTAAGAGAGATAACAGTGTTTTATTGACCAGAGTAAACAAGGTGGTTTCTGGGCAATTCAGTATATTTCTGGAATGACTTTCTAAACTATTTTGTTACATCCTCTTGCAAAGTTGTGCAGCCAGATGAGCCAGCAGCTCAGGCTGGAAGCTGCTGCACGTGGCTGGAGTAGAAGGGGAGGGACTTACTTAAACACAGATATCCACAACCACCTTTTGAAAAATAAGCAGTTTTCATTCTCATTGGTTTGTAGTTTGTTTTTCTCTTCAGTCTTCTAGTTTACTTTTTAAATATATTTTCTTAGAGCACCTTTATGAAAGTTAACCTCTTCTTAACTTACTAGGTTTTTTCTTTTCAGATTGAGAGACTGGGATCTGTTCCTACTAAGGAGGTCGTAATTGGATTGAAACTAATTTACCCATTTGTATGGATTTTAGTGATGTTATAATGTTTCCTTACCAAATCAGGACCTTGCCAAGTAAACTGCTGGGCACGTCAAAAACTGTTTCCTTCCATTGGTGAACGGTTACGTCTCCCAAAATAACCAAGAAGGGAGCCTGTGTTCGAATGGTTAATTGCTGAACAAAAATGTGTTTTCCAGGTTGTAACAATACAAAGAGAGAAAGCCTGGGGGTATGTAGCAAGTCTTGGAAAAGGGGCCCGTGGCTGTGAGTAAAAATACTTGTTAAATAGTGAGGTACTGGCACTTAGTGCTAATATGCTCTCCTAAAACCAGTTAACTTCTAAAATCTGTGAGAGACATGTAGGGGTTTGACACATGATAAAGTTGTAGGGGTGTTTGTTTCTGACTGCAGGTTGTTCAGAGGGAAGTTGTCTGAGTTACTCCCACAAGTACTTCATCATCTGGAAGTTCATCTTGCAGTTAAGGAAGGGAAAATTACATTGTAGTTTCTGCAGATTGTCAAAGGGTAGCCAAGTGCTTGTAGTTACCGCAGAACAGCTGATGTTTAACTTCTGACCCATTAGTGCCTTCAATAATCTGGTATTGCCCTTGGTTCCAAGTATAAACAATTCACCTGTTTATAGACTTTGAAGTACAGTAATAACTACTGAGAAGGCTCCTCTTCTGAATGCCACTTTATTTAGTTGCTTTGTTCACAGTTTTCAGTCTGAGCAATTAAAGCTACTCAGCTTTTTTACTAGAAGTTTATCAACAGCCTGCAGTTAGATCTTGCATTTAATTTTGTGTTTACTCTTTACAGGTTGTCTGACAACTTCCCATGCTCGCTTGCAGTATGTCAAATGCTGCTACTGAGTTTTGCCTACCCTTGTTCTCTACATTGTTTATTGCTGTTACAGGCTGTACTAGAGAAGGACTAGGGAGAGTGTGTGCAAATGAATGTCCAGGAGGAGTTAACTTATTTTAGTAGGATTTTGCCCAAATTGGTTATGTTGTTCATTTGTTGTTGTTGTTTTGTGGTGGTGTTTTGTTTTTTAACCCAAGTTCGTGGATGGAGTTTGGAGACTTGATAGTCTTTAGGTCCTCTTAAATGACTAAAAATGATGGCTAACTATGGCAGACCATTTCTTGAAGTAAAGTAAACCTGTTGCAGATTTGCCTCCTGGAATGTTTCTGTTCATTTGATAGTCTGAAAAAGGCATAACTAGGCTAGGACTAATACCAACTTTTAGCAGCTCATTTTGACAAAATGAAGAGCCAGAGTGAAACATAATGGCATACATTACACTGCTGAACTGTGCCGTCTGAAACATGGTTTAGGTGACACAAACTGTGATACAGGGAGCAGATGGAGACAGCAGAAAGGAGATGGGTTGGTACTTACTAACTGATGTTTGTCACCAGGTGAACAGGTTCTGCAGCACTAAGAATAGGCTTTAGAGAGATGTATAAAATGAAGGGGTCCTGAACAGGTTGGTTATTACAGGCTGCTGTGTAACTGAAAACATCCATTTTTTGGTAAGTCATCTGTCACTTCTCTAACAGAAGTTTGCTTGGATGTTGTTTCTCATTTTTAATGCCCATAGATGCATCAAAGTATCCAAAACAACCACTTGCTTTTAGTTAATGGACAGACTGAGAGCTAATCAGAGTTTGTGGCATTGTGGCATTCGTGTTCCCATCTTTCTCGCTGTCCCCCCCCACTCAGAATGCACACGGTGTGACAATAGGACAAGGTATCCAGTTACTCTGCAAGTCTTTAGGGATCATGAAGATGATAATGAATAGCACCGGCAGCCAGCAGGAGTGTGCTGTGAAAGGTGTGGCCATATCATAGATCGGACAAGCATGTATTTTGCTTATCTGCTAAAATCTGCAGGGCCTCTGTTCCTATCCGTCCTGAGCTCCTGGTCAGTAAGGGCTGCTCTCACCTGTAGGCACCTGGCATAAGGTGGTATTCTTTTACACATCTGCTTTGCCTGCAGCATGCTCTACACTTAGAAGTGTGAGTTATACTTAGAGTTGCATAAGTGCAGCTGTTTGCATTGTTTTTTTTTTCTTTTCTTTTTTAAATAATCAGAAGTGTGAGTATGTCTCTGGTTCTCTATATTATTCAGACTTCTTACCTAGTGATGGCCCTACACATCTGTGCTGCTGTCTGGATTTAATCAGGTATCCTTTTGTTCTGATGAGCTTTTAGAAGAGATTGTATTCAACTCTTCTGGAACATTAAGTATAAGCTAATTAAATAGGCATATTATAGAGCATGTGAAGGGAAGAGGAGAGCTTACAGGCAAATTGCATTGGATTCCATAGTTTTGCTTTTCACAAAATGGCTTGTATATAAACATTCTCATTAGTAGAAGAAATCTCAGCTGCTTGGTTCTGTTTCTCATTTTTATATTTACACCAGCTAAATTAACAATTGCATGAGCTTAAACAAAAGCATAAGCAAGTCAAATACCAGGAAGAAATTTGGAATGGAGTTTTCTTAAAATATCCTTAATTAATAATATATAGTATGATAATAATTATTAGTATTAATGATTTAACTAATGAGCCCACTGTTCTTTAATGTAGATATTTAATGCCCTTCAATGGGATCAAAACGCATTTTCATAAACCACAAACAGTTGATATCTAGTGGTCTTAAATTTTGTGGTTCATGTGTCGAAATACAGGCATAAAAAACTACTGAGTAACTGCAGTGAAAGGCTTTAATTTTGTGGGAGAAATTCCTTATTCTGAGTACACGCATGTAAAGTAGCTATATTTATGAAGTCAAATGGGTTAAGTAGTTCAGATTCTTGAACTCAAGGTAATGCAGTGTTGTTACATGTGTCACGTCTTACCTTCCTAGAATGTAATTATTTAACTGAACATTATCTGAAAATGACTATTCATTTTTTTTTTCCTCTCTTGCTTTTCAGTCATAAGCTGAAGCAGAAATTAGATGTTTGTCTCAGTGCTTCAAATCCCTTCTAGGTCTAGTAGGGTGGAGCTCAACACCTGGAGGCAACACAGTGAATGAGAATGGTGTTTGGAGTATTTATATGTTGACATTATAATTTTCACTAGTTACTATACTGTGGCTATTCTCTGTCTGTAGAACAGCAGGAGTGAAATCTTGCTTTGTAGGCAAAAGTGCATGTTAAGATAATTATTAGTGCAGGATAAGTGATTCTTCTTGCTTTTTCTTAAGGGTGACCAAGCATTTTAAAAACACTTTCCGTAATTAAAAAAATGTATAAGCAAGTATTTTGTAATGCAAGTGCGGTACGTGTCTCCAAATGCTCTATAATGACAGCAGATAGAAATGAGAAAGTAATATGAGTGGGCAGCATAGCAATTGCCTTGGAAAAGCCTAGGGGATCAAAAATGGAATTGCTGATTCCTGTCACATGAATGAAATGACTAAAAGGTCATTCCATTGTATTAAGGTTAGATATAGCAGAGTGATGCTCTGCAAAGGACACCTACATATCGGAAGTAATCGGTAGTGAATCATCATTAGAAAATGGAGCATTTCCCTTAATGCAGTCTGTTAAAAGGCTGCTTCTATTAAAGTTTTGGTAAGATAAATAGAATCTTTGAACTATGAATGTCTTTACAAATATTTTAACCAAAAGTCAGTACCTTCAGATCTATACTTATGTAATTCTGTTTCCATTTTTAGGTCCTTAGTTTGGGACAAGTATCATGCCTGTGCACCCTCAGATCCATTTGATGTTAATTGAAGCTATATATTTTCCTTAGCTGAATGAAGAAAACAAAACCAAAAAAAGCCCTTAGAAATCTGAGGCCGGGTATGCAGAAAGGGTTTTGTTGTTCGGTTTTTTGTTTGTTTGTTTTGGGGTTTTTTTATGGAAACAGCCATAAAGTTTTTCGCACCTAAACAAATATATATATACATACATATATAAAGTGTTTATACAAGTTGAGCATATATATAAAAATACATGCACTTAATATATATAGATCTGTGTGTGTATATATATATATAAAATGAAAAAACCATCAGTTGTTCTTCTTCAGTTAAATTTAAATGGAAGTCTCATGGATAACAAGTTGACCATGTGTTTTAAAAATGTAGATACTTGTAAATACAATAAATGACCCCTGAGAAACTGAGCTTGGCTTACCTGAAGCTTGTCAGTGCTTACAGCTCTGATGATGTACAAAAGAGTCAAGAAATACAAAGATGATGTTTGAGAGCAATTGCAGAAATCTGTTTGTAGGTTGCTCGGTAGTTAAATCACACATCTGTGGGAGTATATTAAGAATAAGCTGTACAGCAGCTTGTAAACTAAAAATACAATCGCTTTACATAACAATGTGAACTACATGTGAAGTGAGCATAGGATTACAGTGTTCATAACTTTGTAACACAAACAAACATGTGGTCCATCTCCACTGTAATCTCTTCCCCTTTCAAACCAGTGTTTTCCACTGGTCTCAAATCAGATGCACATTTGTGGTAAGTAGAGACAAAATCAGACAGTGTATATGATTTCATTGAACTAGTTAAGTGTATAACAAGTAACCTGCTTAAATGATAAATTGCTGTTCAGTCATATGGTATTTTCTGTGAAATGTGGAGTCAAAATAGATTTGAGTAATATAGCCTGTTCTTACGGAATATGAAAAACACCATGTGACAAAGGTGTTGGTAGATGTTGTACATACTCATGTATAACATGCATTTGCTCATAATTTTTGAATCTGAGAGCTGTGTATAGACTGTAGATAAAGTTGTCCTCTCCATGGACATGTATATATAAATAAATGAAAGACAGTTTGGAAAACGGATGTGCACATCACAAACCGTGTTGACAGTAGGATGCTTAGTACATTAGTAAGCGGTACAGCCTGGGGGCTGAGGACATGACTTCCACACCGTACACATCGTGGAGGTTTTACTGGGGTCTGCTTCTGGTCTGTCCTGGACTGACCACGGATTAATGTTAGGAGCACATTGTCGGGTGTAGCTTCCTCTGGAGGGAATGTACTTTGTGTGTTTCAGGGGCACTTCGTAATGCAAATCAAAGCACAGTAGGTGGAGACGGTGGGGAGTTCTGCCTCAAGAGCGCACACCTGATCTGGACTAAAAAGCAAATGTAGGCATATGCTTTGAGCAACTGTTAAATTGCAAATTCCATCTTCGGTGTTGACTGGATTGCTGCTCCTACCTCTTTTGTCTCTTGAATGAGCTAAAAAAATTATAAAGTTTATTTCGTCGCTGTCTTGCACATGGCACAGAGGTCTGTCTGCAAAAGGTCATCAAGCTTTCTATTTTTTCTGTTCATGGAGGGTGTAGAAAAGAAGCAACTGAGGGGCTGTTGAAGCCTGGGTTAAACTTTAACTCCTGTGGGGTAGCAGGGAGGTGGGTTGCTTGTCGATGGATTTAGATTATGCAGTGAGGCTGATGCAGAAGTCATTTTGTGTAAAGGGCTTGGAGGTCGTGGAAAGAAAGCATTCCACGTATCGGCATAGGAGAAAAAAACTTGGAGGGCTCTAGCTGCCTGTATGTTAAGTATTTGGGAGGGGGGAACTGTGGGCAAGACAGGATAGATCTGATATATACAACTCAAATCCTGTAAAATAGCTCAAAATGGAAAAGAAACAGGTAGTGATGATGTGCAGGTGACTATATTCTTCTGTCTTGTCTAGGTAACTTGATTTCTTGTGATACCTAAAACGAAGTGGCTACACTTGCTTTGGTAGTCATTTGTTACCTCTTTGAACTGTTGCTTTACTTTGGAGGAGTGAAGTCTAGTGCTGAGTATTGGTGAGATGAGAATTTTGAGGGTGCTCCTGAGTTTTCTTGGTTGTGATGCCCTGTTAAAGTACAGGGAATTAAGGGAGTGGTAGGGGTGAGTTTGTTGTTTCGAGGCTGATATGAATGTGCCTGAATTACAGGGACACAGTTTTGACCTGAAGAAGGCTCTCCACTTAGGTGGGGTAAGATGTGTTAGGAGTGAAATACTGCACTCGGTGTTCAGCATGGGAGCTTAGGAAGGCCATGGCATGAGCCTTACTAGTTGAGCAGCCGTATCAGCAAGGAAAAATAAAGCGCTCAGGAAAAAAAGAGTTCAGTTAGCTGGAATTTCTTTGAAAGCTTCCAGTAAGGAAAATACCCTAGGTGGTAGGAATTGTATTACTTAACCAAACCAGTTCTTTAAGCAGCACTTAGAGATGTAGTATCTGTTAATCATTAAAGGAGAAAGCAGGCACAGTATTAAGGGAGAGCAAATAATGACTATTAGCTTGGTGCAGGAGACCAGGTATGATGATGAATAACTGCATCAATTCAGCTGCATAAACAGAGAATAGAAGATGTCTAACAGAATAATATTTCCAACAAAGTCATAGGAGTAGTAAGGTCATGGGAGTAGAGTAGCTGTAAATATTTGGCTAGTGTGGAATCTTTAAAATACCTGATTAATGTATGTTATCTGTACGTTATAGTACAACTATAAGTTTCCTGGGAGTTGCTGTCAGAAACATTAAACAGCTGGCTGCAGCAGAAAAATTGGCTCGATTTCAAGCATTTCTTCATATATATATATATATATACACACACACATATATATATGTAATTTCAAACAAGATTTAAATGATATCTGGACAAGCTATCTGGTTGTTAGGAGTAATTTAGAATGGAAGGGACTTCTGGAGGTAATCTGGTCCCAGCTTCACCCAGGTCAGGGCTAAGCTGGCTCAGACTGTTCAGGACCCTGTCCAGGGGGGCCCTGGCAGCCAGGCAGTGCTAGTTGTTAAAAGTCTTTCTTTAAAATTTTATTTTTTTCCTCACTAAATAGTATGTGACAGACTATACTGTTACACAGGGAGGGAGGGCAGGCAGCAGAGTTATCTGAACTCATTTTGACTAGTTAAATAATTCCTAAAAAGAGCAATTTAGTCTTGAGACCAGTCTAGGACTGTTTCTATAGGGATGGCTTCAGATGGAGTAAAATTTCTTTGTGTTGCAGGCAGTCCAGGCAGGAGGCAGTTCTAGCCTAAAAACTCTGTAATGAAATTGCATTAAGGTTATGCCTGAGCTTACAGACCTGCTAGAAAGAGAAAATAATAAATATGTAATATTTTTTTTCATTTATTAAACTTCTGCAGTCTGGCTACAATTGGTGATTAGCCAAACCATGGGAACATCTACGATGGATTTTTATTCCTTGCAAACAATATTTGAGTAAAGAGTGTGTTTTGCCTTTTTTTTAAATAAAGTTTTTTGCCACGTTTGAGAAATGTTTCTATTTCTGTTACAGTTCTTGAAGCTGTAGCTATTGGAAGAGAATCTGAAATAACATATATTCTAAAAATATGTTTGTAATAACTAGGAACGGACTTTTGGCTGCTGTTGTGAGCAAAGGCATTCAGGTTCTTGCCAACTGATGTACAGAAGTGCATTAGGAACCACCGTCTTGGTTACATATGATTGAGGTAACCAAGAATTGTAATTAATTCCTGAGCTTTAAAAATAGCTACTAGGAGGAAGTAATTTTGTGAAAGGTCATTAGAGCAATAGTCTCTCATGTCTCATAATTGGAATGAAAGTGAACGAGATTTGCCAGAAAGTAAAGAATCTGATTCTAGCTAAGATCACACAATTTACTTTTACAGATATTAGTTTCATTTCTGGATTTGTTTTGACAGCTGGAAGTAGAAACCTATAAAGGCATTGGAAATGTGGCCTGGACAGAATATATTCTTTTCTGCACGTTCGAAAAAATAATTTAGTGGTTCAAAGAGATCTTTTTTGACATTGCCAAACCCCCAACCCACAGTATAACTCTTCAGATGCTGAAATAAATATTTTAAAGCTACAGTAGAAGAGAAGCAAGGAATGTTGCTGTGGCTGCAGGAAGAACAGTTTAGGAAAAGACGCTATATAGGTCTTGACTGATTGTATCCTGGGCCTCCTTTTCAGCAAAGCACTTGTAGAACAGGAGATGTGCAAGCCAACTCCTTCTTCTGTCTATATCAAATCAGAAAATAAATCTTTGACCTTGAAACTTGGCCCTTTTTCCCTGTTTTTTTTTATTTCTAAGTTTTATTGGAGAATAAATGTACCACCTTCTGAAAGGAGTTCTTCAAGCTAGATTTTTTTTTTCTTGCTATGTGCTTCATGGTGACTGGTGTCAAGCAGTCCTACAAATTCCTAGGTAAGCTTCAAGCATTATGTATTGCTAAATGTGAAATGCAGGAGTGTAAATTCTATTGTCAGTAGAATAAATTTATTCTTTTTTTTTAAAGGTGGAATTTCTGTTGAGGCAACAGCATAAATCCAAAATAGGAGAGCAATGGTTAGCCAACCATTACTTAAGATATTTTGCAAGTAGATCGTGATCTTGAAGTGTATGACAGTCATTCTTTTATCTATCTATGGGTATCATATATTTCTGCATATTTTATTATAGAAAGAATAGCAGTGGAGAATGCTGAATGAGCAGGCAGCTAGCAACTGTCAGTTGGCCAGAAACACTTTAAAGCAATGCTTTCTGTAAAAGAGAGAGTATGGCTGATACGCAAAACCTGAATGAGTGGACTGTACACAAAGGCATGCTTTTTTTAGTATCTGTCTACCGCCTCACCCCTTCCCCTAAAATATCCTTTAGTTCCCTTCTCAGAGTATTGCTGCTCTTTGAGATAATGTTTTCACAGGAGTAGCTGCTAGTTTCTTTAGTAGCTGGGTGCCAGATTTCTGTACAGCACATATTCTTATTGCAGGTGTGCTGGTCAGTACAGATGGTCTCACGCTTCTGTTATTTTGTGGCTGGTTCTGTGCTCATGCTATGGCTTATTGAGATACTTGCATTAGCTGGCCACTACTGCTTCTGGTAAGAACAGTTCCTGGGGGCAGCTGGAAGTCGGCCGGTAACTGGAAGGTGCCATTTATCTTGAATACTTGGTATAATACGACTTAGCTAGGGGTCTTTGCTAATGTAAGGATTAATTTTTAATTGGTTATTGTTAGTATTGCAGTTTCTCGGTATTTAACGGTTTCAGAAAGTCATACTTGGTCATGCTGTATTAAGGTAGTTATGTCAATTCAGTGTCACTGAAGTCCAGAGGCAGAAGTTTGATAATCCATTTCAAAGTGTCTCTTTATTCATTGAAAGAGTCTCAGTTTCACATGCAGTTAGATATCTTTTTATACCCCATCAGTATCTGTATACCTGTATAACACTTTTTTTGAAGAAACCACAGTGATTTGTAAAATCTGTGGTTTTGAACTGCTGTTTGAGAAAAATGTAAGTATTTAACCAGGCAGAGACTTAAACCAGGAGGCAGTGCAGTTTGGCTCTAGTCCCTCCGTTAGCCCTGTATCTTTGTTAGAGCTTTACTCTTTATGTTCCCCCGACGACATACAGCTGCAACAAGCCCAGGTAAACATCTTTGATTTTCTGTAGGGTGAATTGGCTCTCGGGCCCCATACCACATCACGGTCACCTGCTCCAACAGGGCAGCCTGCCTGCCGAGAAGCTCCTGCTGCCAAGGGTGCTGCTGTGGGACCACCCCTGTCCCTCTCCACTCACTTTTGGGCAGGGGTGGATCTTGCCACTTGTCCCCATCAGGGCTGTGTTTATCCCTGTGAACCACAGCACTGTCGGCTGCCATGGAGAAGGGCCTTAATAAAAAACTCTCTATGTAATAAAGCCATAGCTCTTTCAATAATTATAAGCAACATATTACTTAATTTCATCATCGTACACAAGTCATGATCCTTGCATGTTTTTTTTAACCTTGGCTTGCTTTGTATGCGAAATATTGTTTCCAGTTCAGCTCAGATGTGTGTGCTTGTATGAAAATGGGGAAAAAAAAAATCAACGGTGATTCTGCTGAAAACATCTAAATTACAGTCCATTTTTAGTATTTGTGTGACTTAGCAGTGTAGAATTACCTTGGTTTTAATTATCTTGCAGTGCTCTTCTTCAAATGGTATTAAAGTATGTAAGTCAAAGGCTATTTTTGTGAACCTTGAGAGTTCATCAAGAAGGGCAAGCTGTGCATGATGAACACACATGTTTATTCATTATGATTTTCTTCTGGCATTGCAGACTAACAGAGTCCTAAGGAAAAAGCAGATAGTTTTGCTTTTTTAGCTCCCCAAATGGTCTTTTTTGTCTTGCAGATACTTTTTTCTGGTAGAGTATATTGTAATATGTTCATGACGGTGAGTACCCAAGTGTAACACTGTACACAAGCAGGTAGTTGAAAATCTGAGTTTAAGCTATGCATTTCTTGGTAGTTGATGTAAATTAATAAAGTTTTAATAATCAGAGGTCATGCCATGGTACTGCACGCATGGATTTGCAGACTGCAGTTCTCCAATCCAGATCTAATTTTTTTATATCGCTATCCTCCTTTCCCTCCCTATCTCTACTAACACAGTGGTTTTACTCTTTTTTTTTTTTTTTTTCCCTTCCCTAAACTCTGACTGAATATAATTTCTCAGGTACTTTCATCTTAGGCTTTTTAGTGTGTTGCAGAGGTTATAAAAGCAAACAATTTTTTTGAGTTAACACATCTCTTGTTCTCATGAACGGTGGTGGGAGTTAAGTGATTGCATAGCAAATTGGGAGCGAGTTAATGATGAAATTTGTAATTTTGTATCCTGAAGCTTTGCTATGAGATATTTCATCTTTTTTACTTTTTTTTTACTGTAAGGTATTTCATCATTCATCACATTTCCCATTTGTTTTTTCTGTAGAGCTCTAATCTCTTAATGCTGTAGGTTTTCAGATCAAATATTTTTAAAAGTATCAATTTAAAAGATAAACCTCAGACTTTGAATACTTAGTATTAAATGTGCCATTGATGAACAGTGCCTTTTTTTGGGCTGCTCCACCAACAGCCTTACAGTGATAGTCAAGAAAGTATAAAAATATGGCTTGATACTAAGTATTCAAATTGTATCACACAGAATGTAGTCATCAACTTCTTGGATGCAATTTTCAATTTTTTTTGTTTGATAGAGCTCATTCAAATTAAGTAAATTTATTCATACTTAAGTCAAGAAATCAAAGAAACAAATAACTCATGGTTTTTGAACTGGTGCAGATTCTAATCCTCTAATATGTAGAAAGATTTTACCTCCTTATGAATATTTACCACTTTTAAGTAAACAAGTTAGATTTACTTAAGGACAGCTTCTGTCATGCATGTGCATTTGACAGTCTTCCCCCCCACCCCCTTGTTTAGTATGACTTATTTTTTAAAATGTATTTGTTCCTCAGGCATTCTATGGTATTGACTAATTCTTTGTTCATTTCTAAATTAAATGAGTTGTAAATTCTTTGGGGAAGGTAACTGGTCGCAGTCACAAGCAAGCCCTGTTTCTGGTGGTGGACGAGAGAAGGGGGAAACGGGAAATAGATGTTGCATTATGAAATCTGCTGGGCATTTTTCTTGCATATTTCACCAGCTATCAATAAGATCTGTTGCTAATTTAAAAGTAATAGAGCATAAAACCAGAGTATATGAAGTTATAGGGAGTGCTAAAGTAAAAGAAGTAGTTTTTAAGCTTGACATAATTTCCTATTCATTCTTTGACTTACCTTATGATAGGGAGATGAGGAATGCATATATGTTACATCCCCGAGCCAGAAAATACTTTAAAAAAAAAAAAACCAAACAGTCAAAATGAATGAACTTTTAATTCCATTATGGGTAGTGTCCTACTCCTGTAATTTTTTTTTTTTCTCCTAATAAGCTGTTTCTGGAAGAGTATTTTCTTTTAGCGCTTTTGCACACTTCACTGTTAGTGGTTTGGGGTCCAAAATGGGTTTCTGGAGAACTTGTATGTTCTGCTACCTCCAGAAGTAATGACGGGAGGTAAATTATGGGAGAGGTTTCTGCCAGAATTGTGACTAAGTCTCATGGTAATGCACAATCCCAGTCTCAAATGTTTAACAGGAATCTGTGGCATAGCTAAGTTGTTTTTGTTTGGTTTCTTTTTAGGACATCCATTGTAATAATGCTTTTTCATAGCCTAGAAATGGAGGATATTCAGCACTTTGTCTAAGTAGTTATACCAATTCTGTTGTCTTGTCATTCAGATATCTAACTATAGGCGAAAAAAAACCCCCTACTTTTTGTTAGCCGATTATGATCACATTGATTATGTGGAAAGCTGCAACACGAAGGTCCCTTCCAGGGCAAACTATTTTATGATTCTATGAAAAATTCAGACCTTTGGATTTTCATGAAGCATTTATAGAAGCTAGGTTGCAAAGTTGGATAGCATGTTGATTACAATTTACAGCTAACATTCAGTTTCTAAATCATTCTTCAGATATATTGGGAAGTGATCTGTATGTGTGTTTGGGGAAAAAAAATAGAATATTTTTCAAGTGCAAAGCAAATATAGCTGGGTATTGATTATCATTTTGCGAAGTGAATTGTCAGAATTTGACTCGGTGTAAAGATCTTTTTCAGTTTAATAGTTGTGGCAATTTTTATAAGTGAGGAATGGTAACAGTATGAAAATCTGGCTTCTAGGTGTGCTGTTGTCTTGGTGCTACTAATTAGATGTGACATTGAGCTGCTGTTTCACTGCCTGGCAGCGACTTGTGCCCTATAACCATAAACAAATTGATTTGATGTGATGTGTTCAACAAAATAACCAGAAATAGATGTATGGTCGTGGAAATCTTTACTGGTTATATAGTTGTGTGTTTGTACTGCAGTGTTGTGTCCAGAACTTAATTGAAAACAACTCAGTGTGGTTTGGCTGCCTTTCTATGTAGGGAAAGATTATTATATACAAAACCTTGGCCTTCTTACAGCAATTATTTGGAATAAGCTAGATATAAACCCTCATCTCTTCTGGCCTTGGTAATGTAGAATTTCAGAAGAAAAGCCATCTTCTGGTTTTACCAGGCAAAGGGTGGGGTTGGGGGGGGGGTTTGTATGCAACAGGAACTTTGTTTTGATACAGATGGATCTTGTATTTAATCTCTGAAGAGCTGTTATAATGAATCATTTTACTACATCTGCTTTAGTTCCTTTGGGTTTAGCTAGTTCTGTGGGAACGTAGGAGTCTGAAAACTGATTGGGTCACGCAGGATATTATGCAGGCTTGTGCTTTAATAGCCATGTAGCCGTTAAAATTGATGAGAAATGTAACAGTTGTCAAGAAGATAGTATGTTTATGCAGTGCAGAAATAACAAACTGTGTTCACTTAAGTCCTACGATATTTCAAACTGTATGATTAGGTTGGTTCAAGGTACACGTGAGGCCCCTGTTGCTTTGACTATGTTATTGAAAAGAATGTAATTTCTGTTACCTGGAATTGTGACAGTTTGTTTGCAAGAGTGTGGTTTTTTCCATATTTCTTGCACGCTCTTGTGTAAGTAACTGTTTAAATACATCGCATCTTTAATAAGTCAAACGACACTGCTTGATGTCCTCACCTTTGGCACGGAGGTTGATCCGACGATCCCGTTGGAGTTGAGGGCAGTGCCAGGGGGATACGAAGGTTGATCCGACGATCCCGTTGGAGTTGAGGGCAGTGCCAGGGGGATACGAAGGTTGATCCGACGATCCCGTTGGAGTTGAGGGCAGTGCCAGGGGGATACGAAGGTTGATCCGACGATCCCGTTGGAGTTGAGGGCAGTGCCAGGGGGATACGAAGGTTGATCCGACGATCCCGCTGGAGTTGAGGGCAGTGCCAGGGTCCAGCCAGGCTGCAGGGCTGGGGGAGAGCCGGGAAGCCGGGTGCCGTGCCTGCCGCTTTGGCCTCTCCTGGGACCACCGGTGCTCGCTGGCCGGCCACTGCTTCTGCCAGCACCCAGCTCTTCCTCGGAGCAGAGCTGCAGCAGGGGCTCTGCTCCCGTCCCAGATCCAGGGAGGCTTTTTTGCTGAAGATTCCCAGGCAAGGAGTATTTGTGAAGCTCCTGCTCGTTTCGGAAGATGCACTGTACTCCAGATGTAACTCTGCAATTAGCATTGCTGTTGCTCAAAAGAAAACACTTCTGCTCCAGAATAAAAACCAACCTATAAATAATGCACTTATTCTTTCCATCAGCGTTCTTCTGTCAGAAGTGTAACTTTTAAGCCCATTAGTGAGATCTAAGAGTTACGATTTATATTAATTAGAAAGTAGTATTGTATATTTTATTTCCATGGGAACTAGCATCTGTGATACATGTTACTGTAACTACAGTGGATAATAACTTTCCATATTTTTAGTTTTGATGGCAATATCCATGTTGGTAATCAGGTGGTTAATGCTGCTGGGTGTGATAGTCAAAATTGCCAAGCAGTTTCTCTGTATGGAGAAGAAAACTCTTTCAATGAATATTATTTTCATTATAAAGAACTTTTACCTGTTAGTCTAAAGTTTTGAATTTATTACATGAAGATTAATAGTAACCGTTTTATCACTATTAATTAGGTACTTCCAAGGTAAATATAAGTAATTACTAGGTGTTTTAGAGGGTTTGCTTTTAATGTATACACTTGAATGTTTTTCATTTTTTTTGCTTCTGTCTCAGAAATGAACAAAACCCTGGATTGACCTCTCAGTGTGCACATATTCACAGTGCATAAACTCTTACGTTCTCATTAATCTCCTTAATCTGTAATTTGCATTGTAGTGATTCATAACAAATTTATACAAAGAAAACCATTAACTAGATAAACTTTTTATTGGTTTGGTGTCACACGTGGTATTATTAATGAACTTCTGTTCTTTATAATATCCAGTTTCAGTAACCTTATTTGCTATTAGACTACCTGAGTTTTTTACGAAACATTTATATGATGACTGAGTCACGCTTAAGCAATATTGGAGGAAGCTTTTTTCCTATCAAAGACATAAATGGTGATAGAAGATTTGAAAAAAAAATCAATCTTTTCCATTTTTTCAGGGCCAAAGGAAATCATCACAGTTGGGTTTAATAAAGACTAAAAGGATGTCAGTGAGTAAGAGCACTTAAAGAAGAGCTACACTGGTGTTTGTACTAAATTGCTCTCCGAAGAAGAGCTACACATAAAACTGAAGGTCTGCATTTTACCTGCTTCTGACACTTTGAAGTTAAATGCAGGTTTTCTGCTGCCTTGTTTGTCTTTAACTCCTCCATTCAATGCCTGTAATTGCTGTTTAGTAAGAATGCCTCAGCAATTCATGATAATTGCGAAACAGTTTACTTTCTGCATGTCACATAACCTGTTTCACCCTGCAACTGGAAGGTACGCTTTTTTTAGTAGTAGCTTAGTCAAAGAGTGCCTGCAATGTGTCAGAAGTACTGAGGAAAATAAGATGTAGCTCCTTATTTTGTTTAGTAACTAGCCTGTTCTGGATTTTGCTGATGTCAAATGTTTTTAGTGCTCATCAGGCAGACATGCAGGTGTTTAACTTTACTACCATGAATTGTCCCATTTATTTCAGACAAATAGCGCACGATGGTGAAGTTAGACATGTGTGTAACATTTGCAGTGTTGTGGCCTTAATGAACTATTACTTTAAATATGATCTTGGTCCAATATGTAACTCACTTTAGAACAAAATTACCATCATATTTTGTAACTTGTATTTTGGGGGTTTTGTAAGATATATAGAACAGAAAATAATGAGCCCTACTAGCTTGCTATATAAGATGACTAGTAAAAAAATCTCAAGAAATTTATCCATAAATATGCTTCTTCCTAAAAGTAAAAAAACCCAAATATGAAAACTGCAACGTTCATCTGAGATAGTTGTGTCTCCCTGTGCACAGACCACAATTCACATAGGGGGAAAAATTAACAGAAAAAGGTCTAATATCCCACTTCCATTTTTTTCACTGTTTTATTGTCATTAAAAATCTGTTATTCCTAATATTCCACAAAAAGCAAAGATGGTGATTATTCCAGACCTTGTTAAGAAAGCAGAGGTAGTGAGTCCATTGCTTATAAGCCTAATTTCTCTCTGTGACACAGTTGCTGTACAGACTTTTTCATTAATAATGCTATTTGATTGTTTAAATACAAAATGTGTGCCACACTTAATTTTTTTAATTTTTTTTTTTATTATTAATTGGGGTGGCTGAAATGTAACGTACCCATTAATGGGAAATTCTGTCCCTTAAAAACTGCTTCCAGTATAGCTTGGAGAAAATTCTGTGTTTAGGCTTAGAGGTAATTGAAATGGACAAGAGATTAAAAACAGTGGAGAATAGTAAAAATCTTAGATAGACACTCTCAAAGTAACTGAAGGTAGGTCCACACTGCAGTACAGCACTGTAATTATACCTGAAATAACTCAGCAGTACCAACTTATCTGTACTAAGATTTAGTGCTGTCTCAACATCAAACTCAGAGTAGGCTAATTCATCTGGTGCCGACTACTTTGACATTAGAATACAGACTAACAGGTTTAAAGTCAGTGTATACATTTCTATGTTTTAGTCACAGGAGAGCATAAGAACTGATGACTTACTGGCCATTTCCAGATGCCAGTAAATGTAACAAGTCTTTTGAAGGCAGAGGTGTTTCATGTATGTGTTTGTGGGGGTTTTTGGTTGATTGGTTTTGGGTTTTATTGCTCTTAGTGAAGGGGAGAAAAAAAATGGGAAAGTGGTGTGCAGGTCATCTGCATCATCTGCTGAGTGGGAGAACAGTAACCACAATTTAAAAAAAAAAAATCTTTTCTGGAGCTGAGTTTTTCACAACTTAAAAAAGATCTTTAAAAGGTCCAGTGCTATTAGGACTCCAGTGTTTCTTTCTTAACTTCTCTCTGAATGCTTTATTTTCTAGCATTTGAACTTAAACTGTACCTTTTGAAATGGCTATGTAATTCCTCTGCTTTCATTAGTGGTCAGAGCTCCCTTTGAGAAGTCTGTGGCAGTCACACTAAACTTGCAGAGATACTTGTGGTGGTGAATGAATGCCTGAGTCAATCCATTGTGTTAGAAGTGGGTAATTTCATAGAATTCCTTTCAAGGAAACATTAAGAGTCCACAAGCTAATGATTTTAATGTCCATTCAGTGACATCCAAAAAGGCACGAAGGTTTAGCCAGTCCCATAAAGTATGAATGATCAGTAGTGCCATGGGTACCTGATTTGCCAGGTAGTAATTGGTGTTTCAGTTGGTTATGTATGCTCCAGTCTGCAAGCATTTTCAGCTGGTATGATATAGAACACAAATATATGTATAAAAATGTAGTAATTGCAAAACTGGCAATATTGAATAAAACTAAACAAGCTGAAGAACATATTTTCTGATATTGCAAATATTTGTACTAGAACAATTATGTGAATATTCATTCTCAAGATGATTTTGAGTGTTGGCTGATTCCTTTGTTTTACTGATGAAGACTGTTTTCATGACAATGCATTGTTCAGAGTTCTTTGGTGAGAAAAGTGATCAATGTAAATAAAAGGTGAACTTTTTTAGTTGCTGAGATTAGGCAAGTGAACAGCTGCTGAGGACAGCTATGTAAGTATGGAAAAACCTTTCTAGAGTTGTGGGTTGTCAGAGCAGAGTAAGAGCTGCAGTAGAGGAAAGCAGGACACCAGGTAAAGCAAAAAGCACGTAGTTCAAATTGTCTAAAACTTTAAGGATTAGCCTGGTCCAGAAACCCACTGGAAACACTACAGTGGACGTTGGGTAGAGAGAGGCAAGGGATGGTTTAACTATCAAACTAAGTGGTATAGGATGGATTAAGAAAATGTGGTTATACACCTAAATAAATTACCTAATATCACTGTGAATATAGATGTCTGATAAAACTTTCATATTTTTATGTTCACTGTAACTCAGTCCTGTTTGCCATGAAGTTTTATTTTTATCAGTGGTATCTACTTATAGTGAAAGCTCATTCTGCAGTTAGTCGCTTTTCCAAATGTATTTTCATTTTGCATGTGAAGTTTTTAATGGTTTTATCAAATTTCTTCTTCCAAGCAAAATGGGCAGAAGAATATATTTTTGGTAGTTGCTCAGTTGTATACTGTAAAATGAGTTGTGCAAGAACAATAATTTGGATCTTCAGGATTGCTGTTCAACAATTGATTTTTTTTTTTCCATAAGCAGCAGATAATTTCCTTTTAATTTCTTATTGAAAGTTTTATTCATATATATATATTTAAATGTTTAAATGTATTTGTAAATTACTTTGAAAAAACAAACAACCTACCCCCCCCATTCTAGTACATCTAGAACAAATACATGTTCATTCAACATATTTGTCTAATATGTTTTGGCAAGATACTAAAAAAAATTGGGGGGACACACACAAAAATAAACATGTTTGTTTAAATTAACTGAATCAATGCAAACCTGGGAATGGGGGAAAAAAATACATGAAAATTTTGAACCAAGTCTGATACTAAAGGTGTATGTTTCTTTGGTATGGAGGAAACATGACATAGCAAGAAAGAGTATGTTAATTATTGTTGTAGAAGCCTTGATACAGATTTTGGAATGGTAACAACTTTAGATTTTAAGATTTAGCTTCAGTTATGGAAACAATAAAAGTCAGATTTTTATTCAAGCAATCTTAGGAAACACATTTTATGAACAATTTGAAAAAAATTAATCCACAAATCAGTAAGCTGATTTCCAAGTTTGTAAATACGTTTCCTAGTATATGTTGGTTTCTTAGAATATAGTATTGCTTCTGGCTGTGGTGTATCCTGATGTTTTAAGGAGCCAGTATATAATCTTTTGCATTAGATTACCTTCAGCCTTTTTTTAATAGTGGTTTGTAATTAATGCCTGTTTCTAGTGGTAGGGGAAAAAAATATTAGAGTCCATTTTCTATCTAGAGTTAATTATATTACAGAAATTATTTCCTTTCTTTTCATTGGCACATTGTATAGTCTAGTTATCCTATAAGTACTAATCTAGCTCTTGATTTTTTTCTGTTTTGTTTCTTTGTTTGTTTTAAATCTTCTGTCAGCATGTTTTCACATGTCTGAATCTGCTAAAGGAAATACAAAGATTAAGAAGGAGGTACATGTCCAATTTTAGGTAGCCAATTCCTGGGTTTGTTCTTTTTGCATCTGTATCTGTTTTTGCAGTATATTTGAATGCATACTAACCAGGAGGTTGCTTGGGAATCCCAGCCTATTTAACAATTTTATGAACCAAAATGTTTAGTGGATTTCTGTGCGACTGTGTGAGTGCACGTATGTATCAATTCACCTACATACTAATAAGACATAGCAGTGAACACAGGTTATAACTGATAATTAGTACATACTTTATTGACTACTGAACTACTTAAGCATACCAAGAACAAGGCTAGCTCTCAAATGCTCAGAAAACTTTCTCCTCTTTCTGTTGTTGGGAGTTTGCTCTGTGCCTGGGAAGTTAAAGTGTGCCTGTCATCATGGATTCCTTGGTCATGGTCTACATCAGACACTTTTCTTTGCAAGACTGTTTTCTTGACAGTTTCCCCAGAACACTTCAGGCGTTATCCTGCCACGTGGACAGGAATGCTGGAGAATAGGTTGCAAAAGGCTTTTGCTACACTGGCCCCATAGTTTTGGGCTTTGGGGCCATGTCACAAAGAGAAGAAAAACATCTAGTCCTTCTCTAAAACAGAGATGGAAATCATCTCAGAACAGCAAAAAAAATTCCTTTTTTTCTTTTGAGTCTAGTGTTACGAAGGAGTGTATCGTGAGATTGGTGATACCTGTTTCGTTTCACTGTCTCCTCTAGCCCATATAAATAATCTAGCAATCACTTCACTGTACAGGTCATATATAATGACTGCATTCAATAATAGGGTTGAAAAAAGCAATAATGTTGAAGTCCATATTTTAAAGATACATGCCAGAAACCTTTTTTTAATAATACAAATATCTGAGTCTTCAGAATAGAAGGAACTGCTTCCTGGTTTTGTACTTTAATGTTACTTTTTTTTTTTTTGACATGAAATATTCCTTCCTTTCCTCTCAGCATGCAGAGTCGTCTAGGAGAATGTAATACTTTACAGGCGTGTTCATCGACATTATTTCTTCTTTTCCCCCAAAACACATTAGACCATACCTTGCAAGAATACCTAAGATCCACTTAGTGACTCTGACGGGTTGGGAAAAAAGGTTTTAATCTACAGTACAGCACTGACATACATGGTGTCAGTTTTTGATACATACAGCGTGTTACATACCACCGATAGGGAATAAGAAATATTTGTAAAAATATTCTTCTTTAGTTGATGTAAAGACAATGAAATAAGATTTCTTATATGTGCTTGGATGATCAAGCTTTTCTTAGCATTTATTCAAAAGAATGTGACATACTTACTAAATTCTAATAAAGCTTTATTATGTTAATGTTTACAAATAGTTAAGCAAATTTGAAGTATTAGTTATAGAGTAAAATTAAGCTTTCAAAAAAACATTTCCTTTTTAGTTCCTGAAGACAAGTAGTTTGGTTTAAAAGCAAGTGTCTTATGCTCTAACTATCATGCTGTGGCTTAATTTTGTGACTTTTTTTGTATGCATCTAATAGTTCTTAAACTTTAGCTGAATGATGTTGCACTACTAGTAAGAGGTTGTCATACAGACCGTTTCAGATGTTGTAATCTCCGTATTTATTGATGGACATTATTTATTGTGTCTCGTCTTAGAAATTCTGAATGGAAGTGCTATATCTAATGTTAACTTATGTTGTAGTTATGAGACTACAGTATTACCGATGACATTCTTACCTCTGTATTCAAAAATAACCTAACTTTGTAGGTACGGTTTTGGAAGCAAATAGTAAATGAGATGGCAACAGACAAATGTGGTGCCTTTAAGAGGGATGTTTATTTATTGTCCCTTTGCATTTGCAAATTCTTTCAGACTGATAATTTAATGAAGCATTTGACCATTAAAACTGCATCCTGTATTGACACTCGTGTAAATATTTGGCCATTTAAATGGTATTAGCAAGCTATAAACTTCTGAATGATCACTGTGGAGTTCAGTATCAGTATGTTAAGAAAGGTTGGAAAAATTGATTTTCACTGACATCCAACATCTGCTAGGCTTTCCAAATGACAAGGCTAAGGTAAGGAAAGGCTATGAGACACAACATAATTATTTGCTGCATTTTATTTCCAGAGCATACTTCCAATATTGAACTGAAAGTGGTGGGGTTATGCTCTGCAGTGGCTCATACACTGATGCATATAAATGAACTAAAGCCTGTAATGTGAAATCAATGCTTATAGACTTTGTCCTGTAAAAGTCAGGCATTCACAGCACCACATCAAAATGTTTTATTAATTTGAAAGTGAATGGACATCTTGTGTCCTCTTCTTGTGTTTTTTTTCTTGAACAGTAAAAAACTAAGGAAATTACTTCTTTTCATTTTTTCCTAAGATAGTCATTCCTGTTCTGTTGCATCTTAATCTCAACAAGTATTTGATAAATAGTCTGGGGCTTGCTTACTTTTTTCTAAAAAAGGTGCATTTTCTATGTTCCATGACACAGTTTAGCTCTAACTCTTTCAATATAAATTACTTTGAATGTATGCCTGTCACTGACAAGCAATTCGTATTATTTGCTTTGTCTTGCTCCTTATTTAACTACTAAGGTTTGCAGGAACTAGTAAACCAGCTATTAATTAGATCAAATTAAAATAAACTTGCTTTATTATGGTATAGCTAGTTGGTTAAAATTTTCCTTTCTCCTAGGCGCAGCTGTTAATTTTGCTCACTTGCAACAAAATTCCATGATGATAAATGTCCTCTCATTATCAGCAGTTTTCTTCTAACCTCTCTCGTTTAGCTGATTTTTGTCCTTCTGATGTTTCATGTTCCAGTAGATCTTTGGCTCTTCACGTTTATTATCAAGTTTTAATTTGAGGGAGAGGCAGAAGGCATAAAGTAGCTGTGCTGGGTGTATGAAGATGCTCGGTTTTGTGAGTGTACTCATTGGGGTGTTCGAGAGCTTGAAACAGTGTTTACCTGCACTGCAGCTAGCCTGAAATATTGTAGTATTACTTGGTGAAACTTGGGAGATGCCAGAAAGGAAAATCAGGGAAACTATTCATCTGGTTTGGGTTGATAAATAAAACCAGTTTACTTCGTGAGAAAGCTTGTGACTGTGCCAAAGTTAATAAAAAGTTGAGATGAACTTTGCTTGTTATGTTCAAAGGCTCTCTCCTTCCAAAAACAGCTTTCCATCAGATACTGCTAGAATATTGGAAGTCTCCTTGCCATCAGTGAGTCATACGCGTTGTAATCTGCGGTTGGTGTCACTGCATGGGAGCCAAATGTTCAGAGATACCTAAGTGTCTTTGGTCCCAGCTGTCCCTCGTTTCTTTTATGTGGTCTCACCCTGGGGGAGGAGGGAAGGGTGAAATGTTGGGAATCACCTCAGAGGTTTCTAGTAGAGAATATTTTCACTGTTAAGTCATCCACTATGGAGATCTGCTCAAAGAAGTCCTTGGATTCAAAGGAAGCTCAAGAGGATGAGGGTCTGTACTGACAAACTCTGCAAGAGACCTTTTGGTAACATTTTTTTCCTTTTTACTGTCTAATTATGCCCTTTTCCCATATTTTGCTCATCATGCAGTTTGCCATGATTGCAAGGACTAACAGTGGTTAGAGGTCATTGCTGCCTTTCTTCAAAATACTAGATGTTGCAGTACCAGCTCTTGTTTTCCTTCTGACATTCTCCTTCAAATAAGGCTCGTTGCTTTCTGAAGAACAGGTCTTTAGAAATCTTACCGCTCCTTTGTGCCACTCTTTGAATGGATGAGAAAATATCTGACTAAAAGAAAGTAGATTTGCATGAGGTAACTCCTGTAAAAGTGTTATGATGGCCAACTTCCTTCAGTAGTCGGATGCTTTTCTGATCTGCTCAAAGACTGATTGCACAAGAGTTATCTCATGTTGCAAACAAACTTACAGCAACATTTCTTCTGCAGTGATGCAAACTAACAAGACTTATCCATCTTGGATGAGCCATGACTTTAAAACATCTTGTCTTATTAATTAACTCCAGTTCTGGGTGTTAAGATCCAGAACTAATGTAAGATTTCAGAAGAAACTATATATCATCAAAATAGATGTATCCCTAAAGGAGCGTAATTAAATGGCCAGAATAACTTTGTGTTAAGAGGAAATTTGTAATATTGTCCTTTCTAATATTCATGTTTGTCAGCATTCCTTAAGTGGGAGTTTACTTTCTGATCTTAATTATGATAGTTTCATTATCTATTCAAACACAAGGATTTGGAAATCTTTTTCCAACCTCAGTCATTTAGAGCAAGACTTTCAAAGGAACCGTCGTAGGAAAATTGAGGTTTGAGTACTTAGACTCTGTGGCAAATCTCAGAAATAACGGTCTCCTTGTTTGATAATATGCAGAGCTACATAGCATAGGGGAGTGATTTTTGGAAGGAGTTTTTGTTGCAGTTTTGTATGCCTCCACAGCAAATTCATGTCATCTGTGGTTTTGACAGTTAAAATATTCAACTAGTGTTGTTTGAAATTGTAGTAATCATTCATGTTGTTTCCATACAGCACATGCAACATTTGTGAATTGCTAACTTAAAGCCGTACTATATGTAAATAAAAGACTAAAGCAGAAGAGTAATTCTTTTCTTTAAAAAAACATTTCTATTTTCTTCCACAGGTATTTCTAATACTTTTCGTTTCTTAACACTTAAGAGTTTATTATTTAGTTTTTTTAAATTTAATTATGTATCAGAGTTTGTTTGGTGTAAGTGGGATCTGCCTTAAAACCAAACCAAACCAAAACCCCTACCACAGTTGTTTGCGTGGGCAGCTATTTACTTGTTTGCATTATAGAAGAACCTTGAATCTTGGAACTGGAATTAAGTTTATATATGGTCTTGGTATTCTTACATTACGGGGTATTCACAATAGATGTTAAAGTTTGAGAGAAAATATTATCTTTAAGTGACTGCGGGAAATGCAGAAAATTAGTGACAAAGCTTAGAAAGTTAATGCAAGTCTGCTTCTTCAAACTCCATGTTGTTCTTAAGCAAACTGTTACATAGTGTAGCGTTTTTATTTCTATAAAGAACTGAAAAACAATTAAAAATCCAGGATGTGGTGCTATTAAGATTATAGGAGAGGAGTGAAAGCCATTCAGCCAAGGCGAGCGTCATGTACCAAAGTTAAGTGATCCACTTCATCTGTGGAAAGCCATTGTACACAACTAAGCAAACGAACACATTTCCAAAGAGGAGGATCAACTCCAGACAGTTCAAACATTGACAAATGAATAGAAACAAAGTAAATGCAGAAGGATGGAGGACAAGACTGTCTACCTAAACTCAGTAAATTGAAACCAAATAGAAAATTTCCTATGGAGGTTTTCTACAAACAATGTCTGTCTCTCTGTTCTTGGGAATCAAAAAAGCAAATTAAATTTCTGACCTTGGAGCTGAAACATAGATTATAAGTTCCCCTTTCAAACAGACAGAGTATACTTCAGTGGAATGATAGTAGACAGTCATTTGAAACAGTCCAGAAGGAATGTGCTTTAAGGGGCGGGGAGGGGAGGGATTATATTTTTGAATTCATTAAGGACAGTCTTTATTAAGAAAAAAGTTGCCAAAGATATCAGACACTGAGGTGTGTAAACAATTGACCACTATCTAGATATATTCTTATATCAAATGGTATATACCATTATTTCTGAGGTTTGCCATAGAGTTGAAGTACTCAAATCTCAATTTTCCTATGATGGTTCCTTTGAAAGTCTTGTTCTAAATGATTAAGGCTGGAAAAAGATTTCCAAATTCTTGTGTTTGAATAGGGACTTACAAATTATAAGAGATCTGTGCATGAGTGTGGGATGAAACTCTACTACAGGCATTGCACCTCAGTCTTTTTTTTTTTTTTTTTTTTACAGAATAAGGTATTTGAGATTATTGAATGAAATTTTATCTTGTGTTTACCTTGCAAGATAAATGAGGAAAATGTTCTGAGTCTTTGAAGAAACTTCTTAGGTTATTGTTAATTTAAATTTGTTCTAAATATGCTTTAGCAATATCTAAGTACATAATAGTTTTCTCATTCCAAACACCTTTTTGTATAGACCACTGAAGAGCTACTCGTAGTAATATGTTTTATAACACAAATGTGGTATATTCAAAGTGATACCTAGATTGATTGTACAGTGCTACTTTTAACAAAACTTCTTCCCAATAAAATGGATAATGATGTTGTGTTTAGTTGTAGCTTTGTTAGAACTGGGGCTTTTTGCAAGATGAGCCATGTATTGCCTTTCCTGCTGATTTGTATTTGCATAGATTAGCTCAGTTTTGTTATTAATTGTATATAAACTATTGAACAGATGTGTGCACACATACACTTATATATTTATTTTGCTGACAATTCCTTGCACTGCTCTCTAGTTTTGGCATATTTGGCTCTTCAGAACTGGTGTCATTTGGTTCCATCCAGAGTCTAAACTGGATTGGCAGGCAGTTAATCTATTATGTGATAACCTGCTTAATGAAGTCAATGAATGTCCTAATGTAATTTTTTTAATAATATTGGTTGTATAATTTTATTTAAGCTATCATTAGTAGTCATGAATCCTTGCAGTCAGCTTAATTGACATACTCTTAACTTCTTTCTCTCTAGGCAGAACTGGTGAAAGGGAATCTGCAAAGTGTTGGGCTCACGCTCCGCCTTGTGCAGTCCAAGGAAGAAGATGCAGGGCATGTTGTCATTGAAACTGTGACTCCAAACTCACCTGCTGCAGCTGCTGATCTACAGAGAGGAGACAGACTTCTAGCAATTGGCAGTGAGTAACATGTCAGCTTTCAAAATAAGTGTCATCTTGCAAACTAGGAGGACATGTCTGCATACAGTTCAACTAGACCACCTTTTGCAACAATTACAGTTATGTCTGGCACTCATAATAAATACATAAATGTTAGTTTTTACAGCCACTTAAGGTTATCATTCACTTTATTCTTTTTTTGCATATTTATTTACTCTTTGCTAGGTAAAAGCCAAAATAAAGTTGAATAAACATTTGAATGTAGTTATATTTTAACTGCTGTAATAGTGATGCTGTGAGGTTTTCTACTTAGTTTCTTCCAGTGATGTTATAAAATGTGCTTAGTTTACAAGGAAAACCATAACATTTTACATCCTAGGCCTGCATACTCAGCTTTGAACCTAAAGGTACTAAATAGAGTATGGAACAAGTAGTATAAACATATTTTTGACTAACAGAGTAATTGCCTGAAATGCCAAAATGACTCAAGAAGATCTGCTGAGTATTTGATAGTATTTTTATACTTTTAGTATCAATTTTTGTCAGCTCTGCCATGTGGGAGCCTAATTATTATTTAGAAATCTATTCTGAAGTTCTCATATTTGAAGACTTTGTCCAAATTGTAACTGGCAGATAAGTGCTGCATTGAGGCAAAAGTTACCCTTGACTTTTGTAGCGGAGGGCACTGTATTTTGGTGGTGGTTTTTTTAATAAAGATTCTATTGAAATGCCTGGGCATTATGAAGTGGATTGATACTAGTTTATATTCTACAGTTTTAAATTAGACCATCTCCAGATATAGCTTGAATGCTTCTGTTGTATATGGACCCTGTCACCAACAGAGAACTAGATCATAATCATAAACCATAATCAGAAACTGATCCTGGAAATCTTACTGCTTTAAACTTGAGAACTGGAGGGGACCTACAGAATATGGCAGTGGACAGAAGGACAAATAAACCATTAACAAGAACCGTGGGTAACCAACTTAGTGGAAGCAGCAGATAAGATCCTGTTCATCATCATTAAGAAATAATGCAATATTTTCTATTCTGCTGGATGTTGTGGGACTAAATAAAACATTACGGAGTAGGAATCATAAGTAGCTTAGTTTAAGCTTGTTTGGGCTTGTATACTGTCCAGGGATTTATAAAGACTAAAAAGGAGTGGGACTATCACTATATATTAATAACATTTTAGAAATAAATGTAGGTACCACTGATAAAATAGAATGTAAACTGAAATCACTCTAGGGGAAAAACGGTAAAAGAAATTCTGTTAGGGTTATATTGTGAATTTGGAGATTATCTCCATCATGTCATTGGTAGAGAAAGAAATGCAGAAAGAACTGCATAATTATGAGCTATATATAGTATCCCAGATATCCCTGCATGTGACAGCACACATGTTTCTTCTCCAAACATTAACTGTATAAATAAGAGGTAAAGTAATTTTATATTTGGTTCTGTTAAGTCATTAAGATACTGTAAAAGAGTTAGTGTGGTAACTATGAAGGTAGAACTTTATACACTTATGACATGAACTACTTAAACTCCCTGCTAGCACGGTTGCATTAATTTTTTTTTTTTAAAGTTTTTACCTGAGGTTTTACAGACCAGACCTTAATGATTACAATGAGTTGTTGTGATTAGGTACTGCCCAAATCCCCATTGCATTGCTCCAGTGATTTAAAAGGATTTTGAGTTGCTTCAAACAGGCAATTGATGATTGCTCTAGAACAAGGGAAAAGTAATTTTCACATGACCCCCTACATGACTTTGTTTGGACTATGTGCTCATTAAGATATTTTAGCTTGCATATAATTTGTCAAATCTTACCACAGGTTGGAGATACTGTCAAATGGCTCTGAAAGTTCTGATAAGGGAGATGATTCAGTTCACTGTTCAGCCACACTGCAAATGTAGCATCGCGCCTGTATTTTGTTAACATATTGGAACTATTTTCTTTGTTAGCCTGCTTCTGTTTTAATTATGACTGTATTTAAAGATGCCCATCTCTTTTGAATCCTTTGTTACATGCCTGCTGCTGAAAAGTCCAAACTTGCAATAAGATTAAGGTTAAAAATGTTAGCATATAAAATCAGCATTACTCTACAAGATTACAGCATTAATAACAGACAGCAAACTGGAGTATTTATGTCAGTATCTTTTCCAGCTCCTGAAGTGATATATTTCTATGAATAAAATGGGAAGGATCTATCTGTTACATTTTAATTAAGTCAGTTATGACAGAAGAGCTTCCTCTGTTAGTGAGCAACAGTATTATTACCACTATTAAAGATCTAAATGTTTGTTGACTGGTTTTGGCCATTTAGCTTCTTATCATAATTAACATTTAACAATCTTTGTCTTTTTTTTTTAATAGGTGTTAAAATCACATCAACTGTCCAAGTGTTGAAGCTTATTAGACAGGCTGGGGACAGAGTTTTAGTCTTTTATGAAAGGCCTGTTGGGTATAATCAGCATGGTTCGGCGCTGCAGGATGGATTTGGACAACTGGAAGACACTGCTTTCTTGACACAGCCAGAAGATGACCAAGCTAGTTTATCAGCTGATGTTGATAACAGAGATTTTGATTCAGAATTTGAGGACTTAGCTTGTGAATCATCTGACCAAAAAGAAGATCTGCCAACAACTCCGAGTCCCAAACGTTCAGTAGTAATACTTGCTGCTAAACCACTTGGAACTATATCACCGATTCTGAATCGAAAACTACATTTAGGAAGTTATCAGACAACATCAAAAACGCAACAAAAAGATGGAGCTAAAGTGGCAATGCCCAAAACTGTGGAGGGTTCAGATGCATCACAGCTATCAGGTAAACAATCACAAGGATCCAGTATTAAGCCTCCTGTGCCACCTAGGCCACAAAGTAAGCCTATTTTGCCTACTACTGAAACTCAAAATCTGTTAGAAACTGGAGGTGTGTCTTCTGAAAAACCAGAAAGGCCACCTCCACCTACAAATAATGGAGATAAATGTACAGAGAAGGTAATAAAGAATAATGATCAAATAGAAGACCCAGCGGTATCAAAAGTAATAACAGCACCAAAACAAGATACATTAAAAGATGGACTTTCAGAAAATGCACGTAGTTACAAAGATAGTGGAGATGATCATCAAACATGGGAATCGCCAGAAATTCCTTATAAAATCCGTCAAGGCCGATGGCCAAGGATGAGAACATCCTCCTGTCTATTTGAAGTAGAAGGATACCATAAGTACCTTAATGTTGCACTGTGGTGCAGAGACCCTTTCAAAGCAGGTGGGTTTATCTGCTTAGGATATGCAAGCATAAAACTTGAAGAAATTGCTTTAGATTGTATAGCTACATCCTCAATGGAATATATTAGAACATTTAAACTGGATGCTCCTACACCTAAAGCAGCAGTCACTAGAACAGCATTGCGGAATTTGACAACCCATAAGGGATTCAATGAAAAATTTTGTTATGGCGATGTGACTTTACATTTCAAATATTTAAAAGAAGGTGAAATAGATGATTCAAACTTTCTTCTGGAGAAGGAAAGGGAATGCCACTTGGAAGAAGAAGCTCGTGCACTTCAGAAAGAGGATCCTTACTTGGGACAAATTGTTCTTACGGAGAACAAGCATAACTTTCAAGATACTCAGTTTCAGAATCCAACTTGGTGTGATTACTGCAAAAAGAAAGTATGGACTAAAGCGGCTTCGCAGTGCATGCTCTGTGCTTATGTTTGCCATAAAAAATGTCAAGAAAAATGTCTAGCTGAGACACCCTTTTGTGTAGGAGCTGAGAAGCGACTTGATCGAACTGTGGGAGGTTGTAGAGCAGAAGGACAGGAAGCTCCCCAAGCTGCATCCTCTCGCGTTGATTCAGAATCTAAATCTGTTAACAGAACTACAGGTTTGACGAGGCATATCATCAATACAAGCACCCGTTTGTTAAACCTTCGTCAAGTCCCCAAAGCTCGCCTTTCTGAGCAAGGAACAGAGGTGGTAGAACCTTCACCAAAGCACACACCGAACACTTCTGATAATGAAAGTAGCGATACTGAAATCAGTGGGCCAAGCAGTCCTTCAAAACGTGCAGCAGGTACTGGGATAAAGTTGGTCCGAAAGGAGGGTGGTCTAGACGACAGTGTCTTCATTGCCGTTAAAGAAATTGGACGTGATCTCTATAGAAGTTTACCCACAGAGGAGCGTTTTCAGAAATTAGAATTTATGTTGGATAAGCTGCAGAATGAAATAGACCAGGAGCTGGAAAATAATAATTCACTCGTTAAAGAAGAAAAAGAGACAACTGATGCAAGGAAAAAAGCCTTGATTTCTGCTGCGCTGGCTAAGTCGGGTGAAAGACTGCAGGCCCTTACGCTGCTGATGATCCACTACAGAGCAGGCATTGAGGATATAGAGTCTTTGGAGAACATGTCAATAGAGCGGCAGTCCAAAAGAGTGACTAAAGATTCAGAGGAACCCAATATAGCAGAAGAAATGGATAATGAAGATGTCAGCCTGACAGAGGCTCCAACATTCAACATCATATCAGAAGAACCAGTTGATCCACCTCAATCAGTAGACTGATATTTACATATTTAGCCTTTGAAGGAATGGACTAAAAGAATACTTTGCACTTAATTACAAACACACACCAATTAAATTAAAACACTGGTATAATGTACATGTCCTGCTTCTCCACAGTTGTTTGCCTGTGTAAGAGTACAGCTGATAATGGTTCTCCAGCTACAGCACCATCGTTTTGTTAAACTGGCTGGTTAAAACTACATTTTGGGGTTTATATTGGAAATTTATTTTTAATAACTTATTTTTATTTTTTCTAATTATGTAACCTTGCCATTTCACATTAATGTGTGTGGTGTCCTTAATGTATTACTTGCCCTCCCCTGCCCCCCCTTCTTTTTTTTTTTTTTTTTGAGCTAGTGTTTTCAACAGGAAACTGGCAGGATTTTCAAAATGTTTAGTTTCCATTGTATGATGAAAAAATAAGCTTGTTGCATGCCTAAGCTGATGACTGACACAGAAGTCACTGAGGGACCAGGCTTTAAAACGTTGATCACAGTTTTATTGTACATCTTCTAGGTAGTTGTGTACTTCTTTTGCCAAACATATCATGAAAGCAAACAAAAGTCTTTCATTTTGTCTGTTATTAGTATTTACTAAAGTTAATATTGCATATCACTTGTTTTCCATATTTTTAAGTACAGGAACTTTTCATAGTTTGTAATTAACATGAAATACAGTAATGCTAAAAAAAGTCATCCTTAGAACTTTGGGCTATTGTATCCTGATTGAATAATACTAGATATCAAAGTACATACCAGTATCTTGTAATAATTTTAATTGGGCATATTTTTGAGATGAGGCTGGTTGCCTTCCAGAACAAAATTATATGTTTAAGTATTGTTGTATTATCTGATAACCTGTTAAAGGAAAGTTGTTCTTCACAAGAGTTGGAGGTTTCATTGCATTCTATGAAAAAGCATGTAATGATGGTTTAAGTAATTTTAAAAAAATAATATTTTGCTGCAGACTTTATCATTTCAGAAAACTTAAGGTACAAAATACTTTACAAAATAGCTAAACATGTTCTCTCAACACTTTTGAGTAATCATATAGTGGTAAGTTGCATTCAGCTTCTCAGACAGAAGAGACAGTCTGAGCAGAATTATCACCTTTGTCCGAATAATGTCCTATACTGTATATAACATGTTTTATTTGAGTCAAAACAAGTGAGTCCAGTAGAGATGAGCAAGAATTTCAGCCAGCAGCTTTTGAAAAGAACTATCTGGTCTTGTGCTACGTGTAAACTGTGCATCTTAGCATCACCTGGCTAAGGCTGTTCTTATTTATTTCCTGTAAACATGTCTTTGTTTCATCTTCTGTGTATAGAAATGACGTATAAAATATCATCTTTATTTTAGGTACTGTGTTAGGTACTGGTATCATTATCACTGGTATCACTGGTAGTAGAAAAAAAAATGCCTTTGTGGAAATGGAGTTGAATCTAAGATGGTGAAATAACTGATTTAAATTTTCAGGCAGTCTGTAATGTACCTCTCCATTAAATTTGCTTCTCAGTTTATTTTGCGGTGGGCAAAATTAAGAAGCAATGGTTTTCACAGATGGAAGAGCATACTTGTACTTCTAAAAAAAAAACCAAAACAAAACGGTTACTTCCACTCATGCAACTACTTGCACTTCTTTGTGAGTTCTGGGCAGTTGATACTTATCTAGCTGATGTATGGAAAACACTATCCATGCTAAAATAGGCATGTGACACACCTGAAATTAAGCTTCAGCAAATAATCGCACAAAATTAGCTTCCCTTATTGACTAAAACTTATTTAACCTATACTTGCTTGAGATGCATATTAAGACTTCCCCACTCCATTTTCTCAGTGGCTTACCATTGGTGGTGATCTGCATTCAATCTCCATCAGTGTTTGCTCTTATGGACTACTATAGAGGTTTTCAAATATATCCAAGTACTTCATTTAAACCCTGGTACACATGAAGGAGCTGTGAAAACAATGCAAATACTGATTTCAAAAACACATTCGTGGTTTTAAATTGACTTGTGTGATACAGTGGGTAAGAAAAGCTGGATATAGTTTTCCTCGTATAGTATTGCTAATGATGATTGTAAGAGATAAATTAAACGTAGTGCAATATTTTTAAATATACCGAATGGGAAAAGGGCAAAATAGTTGTATTTTAGTGATAAGAAGGAAAGCATAAATTCCTACCTGGCATTAATTACAATAAACGGTGAGTCTTGAGGGGAAAATTGTAATACTACATTCCTGATGTAATCTTTGCTTCATGCTTGATTGTAAATAGCTGAAAATAAAGAATACCACAGAAAACAAGAATATCTTGACTTAATGATATCTGAATAGGTGGCAGCTGCACACATTTGCAGAAGATCTGCCTAATATGATTTTGTTGGCTATTATTTTATCATGAGAATAAGCTTTAATAAAATAGTTTTGCTAAATTATCAACTTCTTTGCATTGTGTTAATGTTTTTTAAACACTTGTATTGCAGCAGTTCATCATCTAAAGCCGTTCCTTAAAGGAAAGATCTTTGGGAGAAAAACACACATTTTGCATTAAATAAAACTGCTGATTGCTGGATTAATTGGGCTTTTATGCATTCTTTCTATCTGCATATGCATTTATTTTTATTTACACAGTTTAATAGTAAACAGATTTCTTTTGAAAAGGTGATTCCAGTTGATTCTTTGTGTGGCTAGAGAATCTTCTAAAAAGGTAAGGATATTTGTGGGTCTTTTTTAAGACCTCCAGGCACTGCAGAAATTACAACTGAATGGAAGTATTGGTGATAGTGACTACAACCAAAGTTACATTAGGGGGAAAAATGGTCTGAGAAAAATTCTTCTGACTTGCCCTGTCCTTCAGAAAATGTTAAGGGATAATAACTAAACAAATCCTTACTGTTTACTAGCTCACTTTTATCTAATCAGTTTTTCCTTGTAATTCCCTATCCTTGGCATTTTTCCTTCAACTTCGAAATAAAACATGTATGGAAGTTTACAACTACAGGGGAGGACTAAGTAGTAGAAGCAAATGAACTAAGTGACTTTATCACACTTAAATTGACACAGATCACAATACACAAATATGAAAGAACCCAAATTATTCCAGGACAGAATGGGGGTGGGGGGTGTATTTTCTGTGACTAAAGTTACTTCCTGACTGTCAGCAAAAAAAGTTTGATTACTTACTCCTCCAAAAATACAAAATGCAGAACAACTCCTAAATATCTGTTTTTAGGGGAAAAGGTGGCATAGAGAGCCCAAACGTGGTTGTCTGTGTGCCTCTTAATTCTTTCTCTAACTTCTGGTGGACCAGGAGCGGAGCAAAAGCCTGGGGGAGCCAGGCTGAGCTGTGGGGGGTCTGCTGAGCAAACCCTGGTAAGATGCTGGTCTGTGAGGAATGTGATCAATTCATCTGTCCTTGGGCCTCCTTCTCGTACTCGTTCTGCATTGCAGATTAATGTGAACTCTTCCTTAATTTTGATGTGCTTGCAAGTACAAAACCAAGCCATGAAGTAAGCCATTCTATGCTTTTTTTTAAAAAAAAAAAAAAAAAAAAAGTTGCTATGTTTGCATTACTTTTATACTTGTGAATTTAAGCAATACTTTAGTTACTCTAGCTGGCAAGTAAGTGAACATGTCCTGTGATAATTTAGAATTCTGACATTGGTATATTGGTTTCAAATTTAATTGGATTAACAATTTGATGTTGACCAAAAGAGTTCAATGAAGCTAAGTAAAATAACTTATCTGGGGGCAAAGTTTCAAGTATCCAAATGATGTACAACATTAAAATCTGAACTTAATGTAAATAATCATCAACCCGCACAACTGTTACTTATTCAGTGGCAGTGAAGTAGTCAACACATGACAGAATCTTGGTTTATGCTGTATTAATGTCTCTCTCCAAACACCTCTCAGCCTTGAAGGAAGGATTTCCATCTGTTACATACTCAAAAGAATGCAATTGAAAATATACCACTACAAAAATCGGTAAGTGGATTTTTCAAATCAACCATAGGACGTATTGCTTGGCCTTCCACACTATTTAAGCCTCTTACGATGTTTTCTCAGAATCCTCACCCTTATTTAAAGAACATACGGGGGTGTCCCCTGGTACTGCACATTTTGGCCTTATCGATTTCCCAAAAGGTTAAATCTCAGACCAGCAGCCATGTGACAATGATTGTAGAAGCTATCACGGTTACTTAAACAAGTTGCATGTATTTGTAACCTAGAGTGAAAATGTTTGTCCTGAGTTACAAACGGACTAGAAATGAGGAGTGCTTTCCCACAACCTGAACTATTTGTCGGCTTTTTCCCTGTGCCCTAGTATACAGTAAAACACAATACAGAAGGCAAATCATGAGGGGGATGATTTTTTTTTATTATTTTTACTTTATTACAATAGATCATGTACTTCTTTCAGGTAACTTTATTTTAACATGATCTGAATGTATATTGACAAAGCAATACTTGAAGTTTGATCCACTATATTTTTTATATTTTCTGACCATAGTATATATGCTTTACAAAACTATATGTAAACATAGTATCTATGCTGCAGTACATAAAACATCTGCAATTACATGAAAGAAGGCACATAAAGATTTTAATTTTACAAATGAAAAGATACAACACAGTTGATAAGGACATCAGGATTATTTTAAAATGCTTTCTTTCAAAGTCTGATTTTTCTCAGTGCAGATAGGAACTGCCTAATACAGTCCTTTACCTATATTAGACTCTGTCCCCAAATGTTAAGAGATATTGGCAACAAACTGGTCATTTTTTTCATTATTTTTAGCAAAGGTGATATTTTAGCTCATTTTTTAAAAAAAAAAAAGTATATTGAACTTCTAGATGTGTATGCAAATGCATGTAAAATAGTTTTTTTTGTTTGAACTGCTTAAGTTATCAGCTTAACTTTCAGTACATGCTAAGACTAAATACTGTGATACTGCAGCTTTTCTTAACCAGTCATTTAAGATGCATCTAAAATAAAGTTATGTTAAAAATAAAAGGTTCAAAAGATAGAAATATAAAAAGTATCTTCATGCCGTCCTTATTCCCTTTAAGGGAAAGAAACAGTGCACATTCAGACCTACTTGTTTACCCAGTGTTGTGTGTTTCAGGAGCTTGATATTGCACAACTAGTTAACTAATTAAAACTTCATTAAATAGTACTGACTAACAGCAATACACTCATCTGTTTAAAACGCTATTTTCCCCAACATTCCATGAGTGGTTCAAGGAGAGCGTGTTTTTTTAAACTGGCAAAGAAGTTGTGCCTTTTATTTTACTAATGTATGACCTAATGTTGATCAAAAAAGTGGCAGCAATGTCCACGCTCTGACTTCCAGCCTTCAGCTCCTCTCAATGTACTTACAAGGGTACAGTTTAAAAGGAGGCAAATTGGATAGGTTTTCTTTGAGCTTTGCTTTTTTTTTTCCTTCCAATTAAGTAAGAAAGACCCAAGCTCTTGACAGTAGCTCATAACTCCAAACAAAATACGAAATACTGTATGTCAAGGAGTTGACTTTAGAAAACAAATAGTTAAAATTCACATGTTTATATGCATTTGTACTACACATTTAATAAAAAATATAGTGTAATATTCAATAAAATTAAATACACAAAATAAAGATTAGCACTATACAAATCCCCTAAAAAAGCCCCCCCCCCCCCCATAAGGCAGTTAGCAGTCTGCTTTATAACCATGGGCGATGGATAATATACCTTTGGCTTTTTTGACCATTTCACTATTAAACATACAGTACAACTAAAACCTATTTCTGGATGAGATGTTTCACATGAAACACTGCATTTTGTACACCAAAATATGTTATATGGCTTTTCATGTTATTCATCACTTTCATATTCTTCTTCATCACCTATGGGGTAGGACTGGATGTTGTTCTGGGTGTACATTTTTGTTTTCACGGGACAATTGTGATCCATGAGTATTGCCTAAAAGAAAATGGAATATGAATATTAGCACTTCTGCTTAGCATCCAGGTGAGGTCTGTGGCTGACTCTACCACTCAGGGATTCACTTCTCCTCCCTGAAAGTAGAACCCAAACTGATTTCAGTTAGAGTAAATCAAGCCCATAGGTCTGTGTGAGGTGGGATCTTGGCCCCAAGACATCACCAGCACATTTCTATTACTGTACTGGAACCGGTATTTAATCCACAGGCTTAAATTGAAATACGTCTACCTGCTCTCCAGTTACAGTAATTTACCCCTCCTGTATTTAATCTCCATCTATTAAAAGCCAGATGAACAAGAGTCCTACTGCTCAAGGTGAGTGTCCCTTACGAGCTTTGCTTTTCCCACCCCTTTCTGTGGAGCTCCAGGACAGCACAACAGGGCTCTGCTGAGAGTTGTTGTCCAAATACTGTGACTTGACATCCACAGCAAGCTAAAAGTGATTATCATAGTTGGAGGCCAGCTGCAATATTACATTCTTTGGGATGAATTTTTCCTAGGACACTTGGAGTCTGTACTTGGAGCGGTTGCATAGCGTGTTTCGTGCTGAATGTAATTGTTTGGGTTTTAATTAATTATGCAAAGAGCACAAAGTAGGGACCCTCCTTTTGACTCTTTTCAAACCCAAAAGAGATGGCACAACAGTTCACTGCCACAAGCCACTGTGGGCATAGGAGTCACTTTGCATTTAAAGGTATGTTCAGACAGTGGAAGGTGTTTAAGCCATGGGGAGAGATTCTGACCCTGCAGTGATTACTGTGTTACAGGTAAAACCCTGGCAGTGACCAGGGAAGCACACGATAAACTGTGTATCTCTAGCAAACAACAGCTTTTGGTTTTTTTCCTTCTTTCTGGTCTTCCGCCTTAGTCAATGTAAAAAAAAAAAAAAAAAAAAAAAACAAAACCCACAAAAAAACCCCCAGTGTAGTTTGCAAAGGTCATGACAAGGGATTAACTGGAATCTCTGGGATGGTGCAGTCCAAATATGTGCAAAATGAAAGGTCTCTGGTCTCACATAGGCACCTATTTTAGCAAGATTCATTTTTCCACCTTCTGTTCTGCTCATGTCAGCACAAAGCATGAGCAGCACACAGGCAGGTTCTGTCCTTACCTTGCAGAGATGTGGTGCTGCATAGTAAGACCATGGCAGTGCAAAATTACATTTTCTTTTCACCGGAATAAACAACTAGCAACTACGTTTTGGGCCCCAGACAACCTTGTTCAGCATGAGCAAGGATGGAGCACTGGATGGGCTAGGCCTACATCACCTAAATAGTGACACGTGTTTCAGCAGAGATTGGTACTTGTTTTCCAGGATTTCCCCAGCCCTGGAATCACAATAGGGATTGGTCTGCTTACTGACTGCACTGCCTTGTAATTCCTTTGGGATCTTCCCATCTTCTTGCTGAGCAGAGGAAACCTAGTGAGGAAAGCAATGGATCCCCTCCTGCAGTAAGATGCCTTTTGAACCTGATCTACTATAAATCTATAGGAACAGCAAGTCCTGCAACAGCAGCGTAGGGGAGCAGATAAAGGGCATTATATGAAAGGGCAAATTGAGCTACAGAAATGGGAAAGGAAAGGAGAACAGTATAGGAGGAGAAAGGAAGGAAAAAAGGACTACTACAACCAAAGCAGGAATTTTTTGTGTGTGTGTGTGTGACCAGCTAAGCAAACAGTGTGCAATAGGAGTGAAGGAGTGAAACGTTCCTGCAGGCACATTTGTGAGTGTTCTGGGGCAGAACTCATGGAATAGATAGAACTCCTCACTCCAGGTCTTGTGAAAACTAGACTTTTACATATACTTAGCAAATGTGAACATCGATGGGGAAGAAGTCTGTTAAAGGCTGTTAATCACAGTGTCACTTTTGACTTAGGTCTCTTAGCCCCTGATTTTAGGGATGTATCACAAGACATTCACCTACTCTGATACTTGTCCCTAGATACCCACTGTGGGCTGCAGGGGAATGGGCAAATGCTGATTTAGCCAAGTATCATTCTTCTTACACACCACACAGCAGCTGGGGAGCACTGACTGCTCTAGAAAACTAAGTCATTGGCAAAGTTACATTAAAAAAAAAAAAGAGTCAGGATAAGGCCCATGGTATAGATAGGATAAGAGAAGCCATGAATTTGTAAGGGCAGGTGATCTGTATGGAGGCAGAAGGAAAAAAGATGATGCAAAATATACTGTAGAGGACCACGAGAAAAAAACAGGTTGAGGCACACAAAGGAATAAAACAAAATTGGTCAATACATTTCTGGCACTTCAAGGAAAACAAAAATGCCTTTTATACTGACTCCACCACAGCGGATGCTGTTGCAGATTAATGTCTGCTGCACCCTGTTTTGTGATAATCAAATTTGTGACTTTGTAACATGTAACTAATAAAAAGCTTTTCTTTATACATCTTAGACATAAAAGGAAGAGAGAGAGTTCATTCCAAAGACAATGCATGAGGGTGGAATAAACTGTGCTGGTCCCTTTTTGGGGAAATTGGAGGCAAAGATGCAGAAACAAGTTAATTTGTTTCACTGAAACAAAACCAAAAGAAAGAAGCTGTGTTATGCTTACCATTTTCTCCTCTTTGGCAGGTGGACTTCGAAGGAAAAAGCACAGGGGAGCGAAGAGGATATCCACAATCCCTATAATTGTCATGAGCCATGGAAATCCAATGGCTTTTGCAATGGCACCACCAGCAGAGGGACCTTGTAGAAATAAAAACGCTTTTCTGAAGATCGTTCGGACACAAAATTTGCAGCAGTCACTTTAAACAGCAGTAATTTTATATACAAAACTCCCGCTTTACAAATTGGTTTGAGGAATGTAAAGACATGTTTGTAATTATAACATAAACCTTTCCTGGCTCCGTACTCCACATTCATTGAAGAAATTAGAGATGCTCCTAGGGGCATCTGAATCGTGCACTCAAGGAGGCTGGGGGTCAGTGGGGAGTTATTCCCCTCGCAGACTATTGGGAGCACAGCTGTGGTGTTAGTTTTAAATGTTCCAAGGCCCCTTTCCTAGGGATATCCTATTTGTGCTCAGTGCCCGATACCTTCAAGCCTCTTACAGCTAATGAAGCCGAGCACGGCATCACAGCAGAGGAGGGGAACAGATGCCAAACACAATTCCCTCTGCTTTGATTTCCTGCAGAAAATAAGAATCCCTGCTCATAAAGCCTGTGAACGTCACTGGGCTTCACTCCTGGCATCGTAGCAGATTCTTTTTTCTTAACTGTGCATTATAGGCAGGAAAAGGCCGGACTTACCTATGGCGAAGCCCATGCAAAAGGCAACATCAGCTATTGCGTACACGCTACCATAGACTGATACATGACGCAGATCTACAAGGTAGCCCATAATTGGCATCATGGAGGAGTCCACCATTCCTGGTCGTGAGGGAGGGAAACATATTTCAGGAAAATACTGCCTTTTTTTTTTTTCTTCTTTTAATGTCTTGGCCAACTATGTGCTAAAAAGGGACGCAAAAGCAACTAAAAGGATGCTTACTCTTAAATGAGCAGAAGATTTGTGTAAAAATAGACTGTATTATCTGTGCTTTTTATGGTCTTTACTGTGTCTGAGTCATGTAAGGACATGTATAGACATGTACCTGTGACCCTCGTTAGAAAACAAGAGAGATGTGAGCTTAGAGCATATCAACCACTTCCCAGCAGCTGTCCGTGCAAAGGCTCTCACATTACCAGCCAAGTAGCTTTCATTTAGGGGAAAGTTATTTTGTATGAACTTACACTTACTGTAGGCCTAAAAGATTGCATTAGCCTCCAGTTAACCAAAATTATTACAGTGGTTTTAATACATCTTTTGACCCACGCTTTCATTGCTAGCAAGAAACAGCACAAGACAGCTGATGAAACTGCTGAGATACCGGAGGATTTGTAGTTGTGCCTGTAACTTCTTTCCTAACCACACATCCCTTGTGTGTGAAGATGCCCCAGAACATTTGCTGACCAGCCAAGTGCTAAAACCCAAGCTGTGGTCTCCACTCCAGCCTGACTGCGTGGCCCAGCATAAGCAAAGTTCACACATGTTACTTGGAAGAAGAGTACATGTGCATGGGCTTGGGAATTCCTGTTTAAGCCTGTTTTTTCTTTGTTCTATGAAAATGTCTATATAAATTCTTTTCCACAACAGGAAAGACTGTGGGTTTTGGGCAGCGCATCGCTTTATTTCTGAAAACAAGGTATAAATTCATGGACAGTTTGAAAGATCCGTTTAGGTCAATGGAGCAATTCTGGACAGACTTTAGAATCCAGCTTGTCTAACAGCACCCCGGTTCAAACTGCCTGTGCACCATCCTTTAAACTTTCTTCCTTTACCTACCAGTTTGGGCCACAGCTCAGGCTTCACCACTGTCAGACCAGAATGACAACAAAAGTAATTTTCCACGTAACTTCATATAAAATCATTTTTGAATAACCAACAGACTGTAAGAAGTCGTAATTTTCTTACCAATGGCAAATCCAACTCCAAAATTTGGTGCTATGAGCCCATAAATGTTTTTAGCAAACGGTACCTACAAAGGAAGTTTCAGACAGTTAATTAAGTCACACTGCACATGCTAATGAGGTTAGGGGGCTTTTTTTCCTAAAATAAATTCTCAGAGAAGTACCAAGCGTGCCATAACTAATGTGCAACTTAGAGTTTGATCCTTGTTCTGGGCTACTGTTTCAGACAACTGTGCAATTAAACCACTGACACACTATTACGAGCAAGAATAAACTGTTGAGTGACAGCTCAAAAAAAAGGGATGATCATCCTCCTCCTTTCAGAGCCAGTCTTCCTTCAAAATAATTGAAGCATTGAAATTTGAAAGCACTCAAAACTCTGATCTAGAACCTATTAGCTACACACTGTTTAATAACGTATTTATAAAGCAGAAACTTCAGCAAAATTTCATGGGGAAAGCACATATCTGAAGATGAACACACAAATATTCAGGTGGTTTGAAAGATATACAAACTTCTACTTACGCATAAAATACTTATTCCCACGATTAGCATCCCGAGTAAAGCACAAAGCCACCTATCAAAGAAGAAATGTCACTCAGAGATCGGTGATACCGAGATGTTAGAGCTGATCTTGAATATTTCAAAGTCATGTATGAAGTGCCGAGTTACACAACTGAAGTAGCAACATGTTCAAAAAAAGCGATCTTGCTACTATAGAACAAACTTTAATAATTTCCATCATCAAAAAACTGCCCCAGGAAACACTGGAAATGGTACATGAACCGACTGGAAGATTATTAGTATTTTTAAATTAAGCATACCTTCCCATTTTGTGTGCGAGTATCCCAAAAAGATTAGTCCCAATGAGATAAGAGATACTAGCTGGAATAAAAGCAACGCCTGAAAAATATGAATGAGATGTTTTATCAGCAATGATTTTAGTGAAGTGTTAGAAGAAACTAATAAATTCCAGACACTGCAATTTTGATTTGAAGGTATCTAATAGACTCTTTGTGCATAGCCCCAAAAAAAAAAAAAAAAAAAAAAAAAAAAAAAAAAAAAAATCAAATATCCGGTTTGTTGCAGCCTTCTCATGAAATCTAAGGACATCATCTATGAAACGCAGGAGCGATGCAACGCCTTTGAAAAGAGATTTTCAGCATCAGCTGCAAGAACTGGTATGGGAGAGGGGATGGAACAACAAAGAGCAAAAAGTTCATCTCTAACTACAATAAGCTTTGGGATAGGTCAAGGAAGGCAACTCTTTTGCGGTCGCACGGCTTATGGAGCATATGCTCAGCACATGCAGCAAGCCCAGGACAGTCGGGGTGGGTGAATCTCTCCCTGGAGGAGTGGGCAGCAGGACTGCTGCTGCGGCTTTGCAAGTCACGGTCCCCCTGCAAGCCTGTGAATGCCGTGAGGCTTTGCGTTAAGGTGAGTTTGTAATGCTGCAATACGGTCCTTGGTCAAGCAGCGACCAAAGCCAAGTATATATCAATAATGTAAAGGTGAAGTAACCTTAAAATCATGGTTTTGAAATTATTTAGCCAATATATTTCCAGTGAAATTTAATTTTAAAAAATTAGTTATTGGTTTAAATTTAAAAAAACCTAATTATATGTAATGACTTGCAGATAAGGGCACCCGAGCATTCCTTCGGCGCCTGATGGAGGGTACCCAAACCCTCCCATCTCCCCCACATCCACTCAGAAAAACATACTGTTGGGACCAGCAATTTTTTCTAGTCTTGAGGTTTCCACAGCAGCAGCTGTAGCTGGAGTAGATGCTGGCTGCACGGTGGCCAGAAATATCTCTGGTTTAAAAGCCAATTACAGGCTGTACTTGAGAATTCATCCTCTCCCTACAGGTAAGTCCCAGGGCAGGACCCAGCCGGAGGGGAAGTGTCAAAGGAAGCCGCTGCCTTGCAGAAGGAATGTTAATAAATATTATAGTGTGCTACTGCCTTGGCTGCCGCTGTCTGGAAAACGCCAGGGAGGATGATGCAGGTGTGTGAGAGAGCAGGGACTGCCCTTGAGGAGAAGGTGGCATTGTATGAAAAATATCCAAGAGGGAAAGAAACAGGGCGGCTGTGCCCGATGCTGGATCCTTGGGCAATGGTCTTGAATGGTTCATGTGCCTTGGAAGTAATAACGCTGTATTTTTCTGTTGTTCCCGCTAAGTTTTGCATTTTCTTAAGAAAAATTAAACTGGGAAACCTGACAAAACTGGGTAAATCTGACAAAATAGCGCACGCCACGACAAGCCTTCCATTTGGTCACTGTTAAATCAGGTAATACAGATTTAGACAGCAGCCGTGACATTACAGTGCACAATCAAACCATTTCTTTTAAGTGTATATGCTCCTCATCTTTCACCAAGGCAACATAGATTTTCTCATTTCCTGCCTATCCATCTTCCTTCCTATCTCTCTGATATTCATAAGGAAAAAAAAAAAAAACCAAGAGGTAATTTTTAGCACAGCAATATCCTGTGATTAAAATCCCTGTGGGTTACAATGGTGATACCAGGGAAATATTTTCACCTGTGTAACCGCAACTATTTTTGCATTGCTTGGAGCTAGCATTTTATACCAAATGGTCACATATAGCAGACGTTGACAACTGTCAAAAAAACCCCAAACTGCAAAGGCTCGTTAAGTAAGACTTGCAGGTTGGTGTGTAAGCTGTGGTATACTGAAGCAGAACCGTCATTTTCTAAATAAGCTTTATGCACAGTAACATTAATTGATCAAATCAAGGTTCTTTATACCTTCTTCAGATCATGCTTCAAACAGCTGGATCTCCAAATTGCATAAGATAATAATTTGCTTAAAACCCTGCAGTTCAAGATATAATTTCGGAGGCTTAAAAAACTTTAATTAATGCTGTCAAATCAGACAAAGTGTAATGGAGTCAATTACTTATATCATTAAGGGGTAAAATTAGTCTTAATTTAAAATGGATATTTTCCTTCTAGGAACTTCTATTCGACAAAGAGATTTGTAAATCTCATTTTCGTTGTACCAGTAATACGGAACTGTAGTGAGGGAGGTAGAGAAGCGATCTTTCTTTTTCTTTGCGAGGTTTAAAATATCTAAGTTTGTGTGTTAATTTTGCTATATTACAGGCTAGCAGTCATTACCATGTTCAACAGTACAGCAGCACATTAAGGGCTGCTACCTATGGCCACCCTGCATTAATTAGAACTCAGGTTTGTGCATTCTGTGTAATGTAGGAACACCTACATTTACAGAGTAGGGATATTAGTCGGATGCTAGCTGAACATCATTTTCATGAAGGATTTTTCTTTTTCTTTCAAATGCCATATGTTGATATTAAAAAATACCCTCGCAAAATGTCACAGCACAGAACACTTCATTAACTTTATCAAATAGGTATCTGTGGTGTTTGTAACGGTAACTCTTTCCTACAAACTATTAAAAAGGTAAACGCCAGTCAGATCGATACAGAGGACCAGCACTATGCGTTGTGGCACACGAAGGCCAGGTACCCCCCACCCAAGACAATTCACATCAACCTCCCGCACACAGTCTGACACTGGAAGTTAGTCCATTTTCCCCCCCCCCCCCTTCTGTTCACCTCAAAAAGAAAGTAACTGCCCCGATTTTACTCTTTAGTCTGACTTGATACGTGGGACAAATTCTCAGTCTGCCTGCGGACACTGGTTTCCTGAGGCTGTGTCCCTGTTACAGGTTATAAGATAGTCCCAGTTGGGGCTCTCCTGTTGCTTGCTGTTGAATGGGATGACTAAGTAACCACTGAAAAGTGTCAAATTATCAAATTCAAGGGAAAGTGTTCCTTATGTCTTTGGTGGCCACATTTTAAGTAAAGTCCATCCTTCTTCCATGTGGTACCAGGAGCAGCCCTGGAAGGAGTATGTGTTGCCATGAGCATGCTCTGCACCAAACATAGTGCACCTCCTGTGGCTGCCTGCTCCCGGCAATTCAAACGAGGAACTGAGGATGGGGTTTTTCCCAAAGGGAATCCAAACAAATCGTTTTGCCCTGCTAGGCTGGCTCTGCGGCTCAACGGGCATTTTGCAGCCGCTGCCAGAGGTCCTGCTGGGGCTCCCGAAGGAGCCGGGACAAGCACAACGCCGTGGCTGCCTCCATCTATTTCTCCTTGCAATGTGAGTGTTGCCCTTTACTGGAGCCTCTATTGCAATAACATCGATCCACTACCTATTTTTCTTACAAAGTGATGTTTGCAACTGTGCAGGTATAACACCAACAATTTAAAGATAGTAAAAAAAATTACTACCCTGAAGCGTGTAAGGGGACCATCATTAACAGGACCAGAACTGAGACAGTCATTAGACAAAACATAGCAGAGCAAATAGTATGCTGTACTTTACCAAGCTGCCATTTTTTTGAACACATGGTCTCCATCATCCAGATCGGTAATGCTGGTTCAAGCATAGCAATCGCCATGTTTGCAAAGCAGATTGATCCTTAGAGAAAGAGCAGGAGGAAAAAAAAGTAGTTATTATTTCTTTTGACTGTGAACAAAAAGCCATGCAAAGAATGGATGCTTTTACAAAAAAACATTGCATTTTGCAGTCCTATTTGCCATGCAGCAAATGTTGATTAATGTTAAATAGAATAGAATGTAAAAATCACTGAAGACTAACTTTCTGTATATTTCTATTCTAGAAATTCTACAATAAAGGTTAAGCTATTTTCATAATGTGAAAGTCTGCAGCGAGCTTGATGACATTTAGAAAGTTCATGAGGTCCGACTGTTGTACAAATGATTAGCTAAAACTACAATCTTTTGGTCTTTACCTAGTCTCCTGGGGCAAAACCGGAGCCCTATTGTGTAAGAGGCGCAGGTTCTGACCCTATGCCTCCATCATCTGAGAATGACTACAGTAAGATGTGGAGGTCTCGATCCTAAAAATACCATGAGACAACCACAGAGATGTCTATCCTCTACAAAAGGGAATTTTGTGTAGAGATCCTAGAGCGAGCAGCCAGTAAGTCCTTGCAGCACAGCATGGGTCTGGCTGAGCTTGCCCACCCCTATGAATTTCAAATGCTTCCAAACCTCTTTTGAATTTCTGGACCTTTAGTCACCCAGACGCAAGGGATAACAGGCAGTGGAAATGCTGATTCTGTCTTGCCCGCTGGCTCGGCTCTGCCCTATGCCACTGCCTGCAGATCCAGACTCCGGTGGGTTTGTGCCAAGTGTGTCTATCCTCAGTAGCACACTTCAGCTTTAGTGCAGGGATTATTAAACCCCATGGTATTTCTTTGGATTCAAGATGCCTTTCCCACTTACTGAAAAGAGCCCAAGGCAGTCAGAGCCTAATGCAGGGCAATAGGACATGTCCCCTCTGCTAATCCCTTGCAAAATGACTTTTAAGGGAGTTTGGAAGTCACTAGAAGTGACAGCCTCAAACTTGTGTTCCCACTTTTCTTCCTAATATTTATAATCTCTGAAATTTAGGAAAATATTCTAGGCTCTTACAGTCATTTACTATCCAAATTTTACTTTTTTTTTTTTTTAAAAAAGCTTAATTTGTCTGAGGTCAGAGAAATTTTATTTCTCCTGGAACAAGTGCCTCATCATACACTTCAAAACAAAATGAGCACTGATGTCATTCTTTGCTCAAACCTGTCAGAATACATTAGACTGTGTATTCACAATTCCTAAACTGAACTTCCAGGCTAGCTGGCTCACTCCCTTCCCAGGGCGAGGAGAAACAGTTCAGCACTGCTCTACCCTGCGGACGAAAGGTTAGATCTAAAGCTAACCTTTCCACTCTGCTGCAAGCTGCCACTAGTGTAGTGTCTGTAAGGAGCCTCAGTTAAACACCTCAGGGCTGCCCTCTTCTGAGCCAAAATCGGCCATGCTCGAACGGCTTCCTTGATGCTGGAAAAAATTTCAGGCCACAAACAGTGCAGAGCCATTCTAACAGAGATGACTTCAATAGCAAAGGTCTTATTCTACTCTTAAACTTCACAAAGAAATGAGAAACAGGTGTACATGCACACGTGTGTTGCATCTATTTCTCATTAGGTCAGGGAGCATCACCACAGCTTACCAAATTAGTCAGGTACATGGTGACAAAGGTGCTTCAGATCTTGAGGATGTGCCCCAAAAGAAAAGTGAGAACTTGAGCTGATATTCTGCAAATTCAGGGTAAAGTCCAATACTGTGCTACCTTAGCAAAGCTTCCCCAAAGGAAGATAAAATATTTTTTTCCTCTGTCTTGTATGGAGCTTACCACTCTTTAGAGGGCCATATCTCAAAGGCATAAATCCTACATTGTTTCTTCTTTAAATTAAACATCCTATGCTGGCCAGAAGGTGTGAAATTGCAACCTTCCAGCTGGATCCCATCTCCGCAGCTGGGAACCCACTCAGCTTTTGGCAGAGTGCCATAGACATCACTGGTATTTTTCTGTGAAAAACCAGGTACCCAGCAAAAAGCTGTCACACACTTTCTCAGGAACACATGTGCTCATGATGACATCTGTCTCAACTCTGGGTTTTGGATCTGATAATTTAAACTAACTTGTCCGTCAATGCAGCTTTGTCACCTAGTAAAGCCTAAAGTTTCTTTAATCGCTGTCAGTGAGGTCTGGCTGCGAGAATGACATTGACTTCATTCACTTAGCTCTTACCAGCAGTGACAAAAAACATCAGTAACGTTTCTTTCGCCTGGGTCAGTGAGTACTGATGGCACTGACTTTGAAGCATCACCTCTGACACAATCCACATAGGAGGCAGAACCTGTATTTGCTCACATTTTGTTCCTCTTGCAGAGGTTTTCATATGAGCTTGCCATATGGCCTGGTCCTGTCCCTCTGATGCCCACATCTTTGTGAGCTTCCCACCGTGACTGGTGAGCGCACGTTCAACAGGAGCGGCCACAACTCATCCTGCAAAAGCTATTGCTGGCACCAAAGGCAACAGGCAGCAGGACTGGCCGTAGGGACTGCGATATATACAGCGAGTGAATGAGAGCACTGGCCTCCTGCCTGACAGTCACCGTTATTAACTCACAGGCAATGTGCGTTATCAAGGGAAAAACAGTCATACTCTCAGAAAGAAGAGAGAAGAGCACCATGCTTGAGTTCAAGACACCTTGTGTTAAAGAGTAATATTGTGCTATAGATAAGCCAAATTGGTCAGAAAGTGCTTGTTCTTTGAGAATACAAACAATTATGACTCAAGCGTATGACGCACACTCAGGAGATTGAATCTGAGTTTAGACCATGAAATTAGTGTACCTAAATCAAGAGTGCAAAGAACACTTAAGCTGCTAGTCCATTTGCAGCATGCCTAAAATGTCCCTGGTTTTTAGTTGTGGTTAACAAGTCAGCCCGCTAGAGATGCAGTCAATTTTTTAATGAGGTAGTTAACCACCTTAAAAGCCATTCAAAAACTCTAACCCTCCCTGAGCCATGCAAACCCAGTGGGACTTTTAACCTTCTCCTCATACAATCATTGTATCTGAACATCGTACGCAGTGTGGGACATTCACATTCACAGCATCCTCGTGAAGCAGAAGACATTATCCTGGCTTAGATATGGAGAAATGTGGCACGATTGCCTCAAGGTGTCAGAGCATGGAGCCTACTCTGCCGTCCCGACCAATCGCTTACCCAACCTTCCCCGTTAGTATCAGAATTAGAAGCTCCCATCTTAGAAAACAGAGCAAGGAAAATACCAGGCTCCTTGGGGTAAGGGAGACCAAATGAAACTTCCCGACCCTTTTCACTGTAAAAAGAAACAACTTCCCAACTGAAGCAATTAACATTTAAACAGTGTATTTCTGGTGCTTCAAGAAATCTGCATTTGGACTGGTGTGCACTGATAGGCCAGAAAAAAGGCTGAGCTGAATTTCTAGTTGGTATTTGGCATTCAGCTCTGAAAAAAACCCAGATTTGGTCTGCAAGGGAAATTAATCACAGGGAGAAGAGGCTGTGGTTAGAGAACATCAACATCATCCGTACTGTCAAAGCATGGGCAGTCTCTGTCCTGGGAGGCAGAGACCCTGGGTGCTGTACCTAACCCTGCCGGTAACCCACGGGAGGGACTTTCTCAGATCCTTGGCACTGATGCTTGGTGGGAGCAGGACAGGTCACCCAGCGCAGCTGGCAAGAGCAGGAGGGATCGGAACAGGGGGTCTTTATGTTTCTACTCCTCTGTACACCCTTCCTTTCCCTTCTCTGGTCATGCCCAGCTGCTCTGGATTGAAGATGGGAAGGGGAAACAGGAGGCACTGGCAGGACCTGCAGGCACGTGCAGGGAAGCAAGAGGCAAAAAAAGCCAGGGCAGTAAAGGTAAGGTCTCTCTGACACACACGGTCCTGATTGCAGGCTACCCAGCCCTGAATCTTTTCACTCTTTTGCTGCCCTGAGACTGTTCACGCAGCCCTGCTTTACAGAGCCCCGAAACATCAGCTGAAACAGCTTCAGAGAAGAGAATAGCTGCAGGAATTGAATGCCATGCGAATGTGTTAGAAAACAGGAACAAAGCCCATCCCCACTCTTAGCGGACATAGGATGTGGTCAAAATAGTGGGATCCATGGTCTTTGGTACCTTTTCTCTTCCTTGGCTAAGACTAGTTTGGCATGAGCAGCTGATAAGTACTCCTTGAAATCAGTCCCTGGTCACATTTTGTGGTTTAAACCAAGTTCTGTCACACATTAGACCTTGGCAGGGTTTACCTTATTCTCCAGAAATCTACTTTATATGCTAGGTGAACCTCACCTTGCAGCACCTGCTTTAAGCACTGTGAGACAAGGTACGGGGTTAGATGAATGATAGATCTGATCTCTTATGACAGGTACTGTCTTTGCTACTCTTTTCCTTCAAATACTTTCATTCTATGAAAAAGTCTTTTAATGCTCTAAGAATATCTCAAGTAAAAGTGTTTGTATAACTTCAGTCACAGCTTGACCAAGTGTCTAGTCAAAGAGTTAGGGTCATGGTCATTCTCTAAGACCACCAAGAAACAGCAAACCCCAAATATGCCTGGAAGAATTGCTTTCTTGGACATACAGGTTAGGATTAAGAAACAAAACTGCAAAAATTATGATCTCTTTTCTGATATTTTATGAACATTAAAAATGGCCAGGCTTAATTACAGACTTCAGAATAAATATTCAACAAAATGCAACGCAAAAAGGCAAACTTCCCTTGAGACAGAAAGACTCATTAGACAAACGATACATGTAATACCAAATGCCATTCACCATTCAACCTAGACCTTTTATGAAATATAATCCATGCTCTAGAGACCAAATTCACTCCCTTTTCAAACAGAAACAAAGTTCAGTGTTATTCCCTACACCTGCCTGGGATGTGCTGGCAATCCCTCCCTCCGAAAGCCTTGGCCCTATTCACATGCCTCATAGAAAGTTTCATGGCCACATCTCATTGCCTTAAGGAGCAACCACAAGTCATTAGTGTCCTCTCAGCTGGAAAGACACCTACATTTCAAACTTTCTACCTATTATGTTTCTACTGGTATATTCATCCTGTGTTACCAACAAGTTCTTTGAGCTTTATGTAAATAAAACCAGCAAATGACAGTATTTTTAAATCAGCTCAGCCTGAGGCATTCCAGGATGCCAGGTATAACACCAACAGTTGGTTTAAAGGGAAAAGAGGAGAGAAAAATAAATAATAAAAAAAATAATCTCATACCTGCTGCAATAATGATATACGGGTCCTTCAAAAGTGTCAGTAATGGTGTCCCCTTCTGACTCTATGAAACAAAAGCTTGGGATTAGGAAAGGCAAAGTGTCATCCATTGCCTGGAGTGTTTTTCCTTAATACTTACTTCTGCTTGTGCTCTGGATGGCTGCAGAACAAATAATTGAACAGCTGCAAAAAGAAATCAATATTGTAACATTTCTTCGAGAAGGGGGTTAGATGGTAGTAATATGAAAGGGATGTGCTACATGGCGATATTGACTCTTCGTATTTACTGACCTCCGTCTAACAGAGCTAGTGCTGCCAGCACCAGGAAAGGAGAACTCTTCCCCACAAACTCATACATGATGCTCCCGAAAGGTGGGCCCACTGCCGGGGAGAAAGAAAGAAAGGACACAGTTGTGAAGCCACGTCTCTGACTGAGCAAACATCATCTGCAAGCATTTGGGCATCCTGCTATTGGCACTCAGTGCCCAAAAAGCTCAATTTAAAAAAAAAAAAACAAAAAACTAACCACAAAGCTCATTGATCATGACAATAACCATATTTTTCACTCCCCAAAATACTCTTCCGTGTAAACAAAACCCAAACATCTCAGAGACTATTGCCTGACATATGTATCCGCATAAGAAATGTGCTTCTGTGGGAAAAACTATTCTTAACATGCAATGTGAATCTAATCTGGAGACAGCACGATAACATTGCACTCGATGAGACTCTTCTGCTGCTTTCATAGATCCCAAGTACTTGCTTTGGGGAAGGCTGGGGGGTGGTTTCTCTTGCCAGCAGAGCCTCCATCTCACTGACCTAATACTCCCATAGCAAGGCCTCCTAGTGCAATTCCCATTGCGTTGCCTCTCTCTTCATCATCTGTATATACACTGGCAAGCATACCCATTCCTAAAATATAAAAAAAAAAAAAAAAAAAAAAAAGAAAAAAATTTAAAAAGCACAATGCAAAATTAGGCAGCTATGTACTATAGTTTATGGTCATCATTTGCCAGCCCTACTAAACATTATACAGACATGACAGCAGGTATCTCTCTATCTATAAATACAAATATATATATCCCCTCCACATGGAATTCACCTTGAAGCAAAAAGGACGTTTGGCAAACTTAAATGGTCTCTAAGACCATGTTCTATTATACAGTATTACTCAGGTAATTTAATGATGCCCTCATTTGTTAGATTCTTTGTCCCCATCTTTTTCACAGAGCTTTTAGATGCCGCTTTTCAACTAGGTGAAACAAAGCTTTGACAAGTATTCACCATCTGTTATTTATAGTCGGGGCATTTGACACAAAGGTCTGGTGACCACTCCCAGCTGTAACTGTAGTCAGTGCTAGCCGTGTTCTGGGCATGAGGTATTATGCAGAGCTGATTACTTTGAAAATTAGTATTTCAAGTTCAGCATCCAAAATTAAAGGATTCTTTTGACCTTTATTTTCACGTGCCTCACTTCTGCATTTGGTGATGAGCCTTCATTTCACAAAAGAAAACATGAAGCCCAATTTATTTGTGTTTTCTGTGAAGCACTCAGACACTGTAGAGGTAAATGCTGCAGAAGAGTCCTCATAGAAATTAATAATTCTGTTTTCAAATCAAAGTTTAAGTAGGACTCAGTAAATAGGGTCCACAGCTATACAGTGAGCCAGAAAAAGAAAAGAAAGAATATTGCATGATTGAGCATTAAGTGAATACCCTCCATCGTGTGCACCAAAAAAGCAGAGGTCCTGTGTGGATGAACATACTTAGAAAATTGCGGATGACATCAAATTGTTTGCGTGAACAGTTGAAGAGCAAGTTAGAGAACAATATCAGAATTCACAATGCATTTGTGAAACTTGGAGAAATATTCTGGAAAAAAATAGGAGACAATACAAACAAGATAACACAAAGTTTTACACTTCGGTAGGAATGATTACATTCACAATTGCGGGGGGTGGGGGGGTAAAAGACTGATTGGCAGCAATACTACAGAAAACTTCCTTTGCCTGTGAGATACGTGAAGTGGCTTTCACTGCCCTCGGCCCTTGTAAGGAGTTAGAGTTTCTTCCAAGTACTGGGTCTGGTTTTGGTGCAGGACAAGAAGAAAAGGTGGGGGGTGACTGGAGACTATCCAGAGAAGAGCAATGAGGGTGAGCAAAGGTATAGAAAAATATCCGTGAGGGGCAACTGCAAGACTTTCAGTTTAAAACTAGAGAGGAGAAAAACGATGCGAGATGTCATAATAATCTTGCAATACGAAAAAGAGCCACAAAGATAAAGAAAAGAAACTGTTCTTCATGTTCTCTCAAGTACGGGAAGCAGAAATGGGTTTACATGACAGTAAGGAGGCTTTAGATGAGAGGCTTCTGAGAACATGCCTGTCAAGTGTGCATGAGGAATGACAGACACAAAGCTGATCCTGCCTTCAGGAAGGGGGTGGACTAGATGGTCTTTTCTGCTCTATTTTGTAGGATGCCCATGAAAAAAAGTCATGTACTCATCTAAGAGCTGTATCTCAAGGCACTCCTCATCCCAGCCCCTGCCTGCTCCCTTAGCCATATCCCTGCCCTTTCCACTCTTCATCCAGGCTTAATTCTCTCTGCTTAACCAGTGCTTGTTGCACAGCTTCAAGCCCATCTTAAGCATAAGATGCTTCTTGCTCCCAGTTCAAACGCTCAGTCTGGGGCATTGCATCTCCCCAGCTGCCCCCAGCACTGCTGCCCAGATGTGGGCTGGAGCAAAATCCCTGCAAAAGGAACCGAGGAGGAATCCAGCTGCCAAATTCTTGTTAAGTTTCTATGGAGCGTATGTGAACCCTGCTTATAGACCAGTCCAACTTGGAAGGGGGAATTTTCCCGAGGAAGCCAAAAGACACATTCTTGACAAAACACTGTCTTCACCTCCCTTCCCAAGCCAAATTTATCTTGCTGCTGCCATCATGGGAAATTTTTCCGACAAAAGACTGCGAAATGTTCTAACATGAACAAAACATATTTTCTACCATCTCAGTCTCAGAAATGGTTGAATAATTTGGGCTGAAAACCCATACTCCATTTCACCTACTCATTTAAAAATTATAACCTTCTATTGGAAATCTGGTACAGGTAAACTGAGTCCAAACTTGCAGATGGCATGGTAAGTCCTTGAAAACAACATTTTATAACAGAAATTTCAGTAGCAGACAGAACTGCTATCCCTACTATAATAAGTACCAACATAAGTTCCCAATGACCTTTAAAATGGCTAAAAATGAATTTAAAATGTTGAGAGGACAGATGCAGAAATCCCAGGGAGAGCGCAGTTCATTTAGTACTCTACCTTACCACAACCCAAATACCAAGGAAGTCTGAGAAGACATTTGCTTTTGAGCTACTTTATATGAAAGGGACAGAAAAAACATGAAATTGATTTAATTAAATATTTTTTGATTAATTATCAAAACCGCAGACAAAATACAATTCAGAAAATGACTAAAAATGACAGAATCAGTGATCTGCATTTTACTCTATCATGTCTTTTCTTACCTGCCACCGACGAACAAGAGGAACCCACTCCTTGAAGTGACCTGGCAATAAACAGTAATGTATAGCTTCCAGAGAAGGCAAACACTACAGAAAAAAATAGAAGTAAATTTTTAAAATTAGGTTAACTTTAACTAGGTTAAAAAGTTAGATTTCTTGAAACTACCACAAAAACTTCATACAATTTAGTCAAGTGTTTACAGCAACTTGTGCCACTTTCGATGCTAACTGCATTATTTGCTCTTATTGCATTTAGATGTGTCAGTGTTGAATTGCTCTCAGGTGTCTAAGCCTCCTGGTAACACAGAATGCAAGCACACAAGCAGTTTTAACTAATTACTTAGGATTTGATTACAGCCTGCTCTGATTCAGCTGCACACAGAAGGAGTAATAAGACCTTTCTTTCCAGCCTTGCCTCCCCACACTGCTTCATTTAGGGCTGCCCAGTCTGAAGCTCCAGGCATTCAGGGAAAGCAGGATTTAATGCACATGCACCCGCATGCATGCATGCACCGATGTTTCCTCCAACAAGTAAATGGGTGGAAAGAGTTTTTACCCTGGTGTTGCCAGCTCTGCGATAGATGCTGTGCAGCACGGCTGGCTGAAGGTGCAGGGCAGCCAGCTCCACTCGTTCAAGGGCTGTGGCAAATTCCTGATCCTCCCAACAGCAGACCACTAAAGAAATTTCACCCGAGGAGGTGCCTCTTTCTCTCTCACCCCAAGAGATTTTACGCCAGGCTCCACTCTGCCTTTTGGGACAGAGCCCCTGGATGCTGCACTCATCAGTCCGGCTAAAGTCCCCATCCACAACACTGGAAAGTAGGAGCGTCCCAGAAACCCAAGCGCATCTCTGCTTGTAGAGCCTGAGTCGTGGTCAGTGGCATTATATCTACAGCGAGTTTTTAAAAACTTTTTTCAGCTCCTATCTCTTGGCCACCTAAGGAATTTTGCTAGACAGGTTATAGCTGGGGGAAGCTGTTACAGACCAGCTAAATGCAAGATCCACATACACTTCTCCCACCCGCCCTGTGGCATTGTGCCTCTTGGGCTTTTCACCGGGTCTTACAAAAATCCCTACCTCCGCGGACAGAGGAAAATAAAGAAAAATAAAGGAAGAAAGCATGCCAGCAAATCAACAGTACTCCCCTCTGTCATGAATTAGGCTTACTATGCTTATCTCCATCCCAACTAAAATTTGTCTAACATGTTCCTAAAATCCAGAGTTGTCAGAGACTCTGAGACCAGGTAGTCTTCTCTGGCACTTCAGCCCCCTTGCTGTTAGAAATGTTTTCCTAATATTTAACCTAAACTTTCTCTGAGTTTTAAGCTCGTTATTCCTTCTCTTATGTACAGTGGACAGGGAAAACTGCTTGTTCCCTTCCTTTTTGTCATAGACTCTGGTATGTTTTACACCTGCCTTCTGAAGCAAACCTGGTTCTTTCATTGTTCTTCACAGGCTTCTAGTGATCCTTGATGTTCTCCTCTGTACTCTTTCCATCTGGGCCACTACTTTAAATGCCATGCCAAAACTGAACATAAAACACCAGCTGAGGCTGTATCAGTGTCATTTAGAGCAAATGATCTCAGCTGACTTGCAGGCTATGCTCCTGTTTGCACATCCCACAGCGACGTTTGGCAGCGCTGTGACACTCTTGACTCATATTCTACCCGTGAGCCACTGCAGCCTCACAATCTTTCTGATAAGCCCCTACGATAGCTAGTTGTTAAGGGCCCTGCAAAATAGCCCTCTCATGGCTGATGGCCCTCCCATGGCTATCAGTTTAAAACTGTCTGAGCACCACTTCAGATTACAAGAACCTGAGAGAAAGGTTCAGCTAAGGAAAAGACCAGCCCACGTAGGATGGAAGATGGTGAATTCCTTAGAGCACGTTCATAAGAGCATACTTGTCAAATCTCATCAGCATCACCATCCACATGGAGCAGCCGCCCTTAAATTTTCCTTAGAAATCAGTCCCTCTACACCAACAAGAAGAATTCCTAGTGATAATTATTATAGATCATTTATTTAAAAGTTGCATCTGGGCCAGACCAAATAAGATGTGGACACTTACTGATTGTTGACACAAACATGATGCAGAAGCCAGCAAACAGTGGAATCTGGTAGCCTATTCTGGAAAACAAAATGAACATTCACGTTTCTGGGATTGTCTCACTGACATTTTGAGTTAGGCTTAACTCACATGAGTGCACACACCACAAAAACCCAACCTGTAGTTCCTTGGTAGGCTTTGAACTATTTATTGTGGATGACATGATCAAATTTGTCCATGTTACAAACGCCGTTTCATCTGGCACAGCAGACTTTGTATCTGAAATCCCTGGAAGAAATCCTTGTCTCATTAGAATCTGATTGCCCTGTTCTCTTTCCACCATAATTGTTCTCAATAAAGCCCCTCTGGGCCTCCATGGGGTTGCCAAGGATATGAGAGGGGAAGATTTGTCTGAGCATGCTGAACTTAGAAATATCCCAGTGGTGTTTCAATGCTCATCTGTTTTCATCCTCATGAGACAATGACTATAATGAGACACAGTCAAACCAATGGCTTTTTTACTGGAAAAATTTGTCATCAGCTTTGTTGAGAGTTCTGCCTCAGCCAGGAGCACTGGAAGAGTCCTAAAGAGCCTGAGAATAAGATTTTTGCTTTCCATGGGTTTAGGAGTAAAAATAGAGCTGATCAAAGCTTTCATCAGCCCACTTCTTCATTAGGACTCTAAACAGCCTGTAGAAATGCCTGGTTGCTATAAGTATTTTCAAGTTTCCAGGAAATAAAGAATTTTTTGTCTGGAAAGCAAATACAATTTTTGAGCTGCTAAAACTGAAACTTTAACAAAAAATTCAAAATACACTATTTTTCACACCATTAAAAATCTACCCTAGAATCAAAAACACTACCTGGGTAACTCTGAAGACAGTCTGTATGTTCTACTCAGCACACTTTACTCACGGCTTCTTTTTTGTAGGGTTGGGCATCTCAAATGTATTTGCAAAGACATTATTTCATGGCCAAATTCTTCAACGATGGGTGATGCTTTTCCAAGGAGTACTGACTGACTTCAGCTTCCAATGATTTGACAGTATTGGGCATTTATATTGGCAGCATTGTCTGAAGTAGGTCAATCAAATAAGGGAAGAGTCTATAATGGCCCCTTTAATTTTTAATAACAGCAGTCATGACATAGGTAAACCAAAATAATTATTCTGCGTTTTATTTTTTTGTTAATATAATTTTTATACAATTAAGGACCTTGGATAATGGAAAACTGTCTGAAGTGCAGGGCTCAACATTCATTATGTGTCTCATTGTAACACTTGTTTGAGTTTTGTGAATGAAAGAAATCTAGCATGCACATTTCTACATGCCACAGAAATCTCTAATGAAGAACAGTTTTGCCTTAAATATCATCACTACATTACAATATGTCAAAAAGGTAGTACGCAGATTCTTCTAGTTGAAATTTGTAAGGGGGTGTTACAAATATCCAGCAGAGACTAGTTACTTCTGTGGTACTTAACTGGACTGGTATCTCCAAAGCAATTTAAATCCCTGGCACTATCACAGACTTCCTCTGTAGTCTTATAATCATTTTAATCTCTAAGCATCTTGTTACCTGGCCTGTCAGAGAATACTACCACCTTTTTTTGTCTGCTTTATTTTGTGGATGATTTTTCTAAGCCTGTCTCTTCTCTTGCTCATGTTTGTAGTACAATGGGGTGCTAACCTCCACTGAAGTTTCTACGTACACAAGGAAATAAAAAATTACCTGTTACCAACTTCATGCCTGCCTCAGAGCTGAAGTGGGCACTTCCCTTCCCAGTGGCCTCAAGTAGAACAGGCCACAGAGAGTTTGACCATAATTGCTTTGATTCTGAATTTTTCAGTTAAAGAAAGCACTGATAGAAGTACAGATTGAAAAAAAACCCTGCAGGTATGGCTACTGCTGGTGGTGAGCGATAGCATCTTTCTCTGTGGTATGAAAGTAAAAGTTGAATGTCCTTATGCCTTCCTCCATTGCAAAGTAAAGTAGAGTTGTGTCAGTCAAGGCTATCCCAGAGGTATCTAGGATGGACACTGTGTGGGAGAAATCTGATTTCAGTACAGAAACCAAGCAATTCTTAGACTTGACAAAGGGGCCATGAGACAGCAATTTGCTTCTGCTGCAAGTACATGGAATTAAAACTCAGTTATTTGTATGAAGACAAAGGACATCCAGATCGGCTCCCACATTCACGTTTCGATCACTAGATCAGAGACACGAGCTGTGAGACCTTCCATAAACATTAATGAGTTAAACAAAGAGATGGGCTATCATACTAGTTCTGAATGATACTCTATCAAGATAAAGCAAATTTCAATTCTTCCAGTAGGCTTCCTACATTTGGAAAGTTTCTGGTGGTTGAAGGCTGTAAGAAAACAAGTATTTTGGAAGTCACTTTTAATGCTCAGCGAAATACTGTTCAAGCATTGTTCTTAATTTTTGCAGTCACAGATATTATTCTTCCTTTATCTTGGACAAACAGGGTCACAGCAAGGTGTGAAGCGATACATAGCAGAGGGTGATGAGGGCAGAACTGGAGCAGAACGCAGTCCTACTCTTGCTACCCAGCAGACCATGATGCTTTATCACACATACCGAGGTCTAACTCATACCTTTTCCTCGACACAGAAATAATCATTTCAGAACTAGACTCTGTGTGGGCACGGCAAGTCATTTCAGCCAAAGTCTGCATTGCCAGTGATCCATCATACAAGATGATGCAAAGGTATATAGGTCAGCACAGGACATGCATTTGTGCTGAATTAAACAAGCCATTATAATCCCCTGAAAAGCTAAAAATTGCCTGGAGCTTCACCCACAATTTGGAGATGCACTGTTCTGGTGTGCTGCCCCTGCATGAAACTGCTGAACCTCTAGAAGTTGTGGTTGCTCTTGGTCAGGGGACGGTCTTACCCACATCCAACTGACATTTAGTTAGATATGTAGATTGTCCTTTCCTGCATAATCTTAGCAAACCCTGCCTCCTCCTGAAATAGCAGCACTAATTAGTTGGCAGTTGTGCTACCACAAATGTGTAATCTGCAGCTGCATTCCCTGATCTGTCCAATGGATTTTAGAGAGCACAGCCTGGGAGGTTTTGGTGAACAATTACACTATATAACATAAATAATCACAAAAAGGAGAGGCACTACCTGTAACAGCCAACTATTCAGTGATTCTGTCCCCTGGTCCTGGGCCATTCATGTTCTTGCCACATGAAACCTGTGAACGTGCAGTTTCTACTTCTCGGCCATGACATGGCATACTCCATCACAGTTATCTCTACATTTTGTTCCTCTGCACGTGTGCAACACAAAAGAATATTACAGCCTGTCTTTTCTTTTTTCTCGTTACCACACTCAAGCATGTGATTTTCTTGGGCACTCCTTGCAAAACCCTCCAAGAGAATCTGAAGCAGAGTCCAGCATGTTTCACCAAGGCTACCTGCACTAAAAGTGCTTCCTACAAGCATTCCTGACCTCTGAAAATGCCGGAGTCATTAGTTGAAGGGGGGAGAGGAAAGGCTGCCACTGATGGAGAACACGGAAATTACTCCATTTCGGTCCCATGTTGGCCCCAGATCGCAGGACTGCTTGGAAGTGCATTATACCCACTAACAAGGTTACCCTACAATAAGACAACCAAGTGATGGGTCCTGTGCAGCAGGAAAATAAAGGTTACACTAACCAGGTTAGCAGCTGTGGGTGATTAGAGCCTAATTATCCATCCATTACAGTGCTGCAAATCCGGTGGTTTCAACCTTGTTGTTACACAGCTACACCGGTACCACTGTGAGCAACCCTTGTTAAGTTTGTCCTGGTTGCCAGTCTGGCTACCTTCTTCCCTTCCAGTGAAGACGGGGGAGGACGAATGGCAAGAAGAATATTTTCCTCGAGGTTATGGACCAATGAACTGCTGAATGTGTGTGAAGGTAAGGAAGAACTTGCAGGGTCAGCAGGGACGGGGAGTGTGATCCATGCATTCTCCACCTCCATGCTGTAGCACAGGGTGGGCAGAGGGGCTTCGTCCAACCTGCAGAACTCGTCATTTCGATCACCTGCCAAAACCTGAAAGGAAAGCTTCTGTAGGAACTGAACTGCAGCTAAGTAGTTACAAATGCTATTTATTTCTTTGCCTCGTTCTTTGCATGTGTCTTGGTCATGAACATGTCATGGTCCTGGCCACTCTCTCTCTCATGCAAAGAAGTTTAAAAATGTGGTCAGGCTGGCGTAAAAATGATGATGAAAATATCTATTCATTTGTCACTGATTTTTGAGGCCAATATGGATAAGCACAAGGTTAAAACTATGTATTTTTTCAGACTGATAACTAAAGGGAGAGAGAGAGACATGGTGCGGAGACATTCCTTGGCTCTAGTGGATTGTGGGGCTAACACGGCTGGGCTCACAACCTCACTCATAGAGCTTGGTAAGAGTCTGAAAAAAATAATGGGGCAAATCAGTTAGTTATAGAGGGCACGGCAGCCTTCTGCCCACTCTCTTCACTGGAAAGGATTAGGCAGAGCCTTCGATCTCCCCTTGCCAGGGCATCCTCCTCACAAAGTGCCCTGTGCCAAGTGCTGCGCTATTTGTATAGTTTCTTACCAATTTCACTACAGGGGAAAACATAACGTGCATCTGAGGCACAAAATCTTATCAGCTCTGCCCTGAAACCGTGCCACGGTGGGAAGTGTGGTGTTGACATCCTATGGCAAAGCTATCACCTAGCGCTTCCTTTGCTGGGACTTTGTGAGACCAAGGGTAAATTGCGTTGTTTCATGAATTGCAAACCAGTTCACTAAGCCAGGTGTGTGTTTTGTCTGGTACTCCACAGAAAGAGCTGGCCTTTAAATAAGAAATATTTTTAGCAGAATTTACTGCTTGAATGAAACCAATTTTGAAATTTATTTTTTAAAATCTATACCTCCAGTAGTTATAGAAAAAGAGAAAAACAGCCTACAAAACTTCCAGAAAACCTAAAATAAAGTAATTATTGGCACAGACTTGTATGAATAGAACATCCTGTTGCATCCTGTACAAACTCAAGCACTCAAAGCCAATGCCTGCTGAAAGCCAGTAACTCCATACTCAGTTAAAAATCTAAACCACTCTTGAACGACTATATTTAATTGAAAAATAAAAACCATAAACACAGTATGTTACCTATTTGAAAAAGAAACTTACTGGGCATCTTAACAAACTGCGCACACTAATCTTGAACCAAGCAACCAATTCTCCTTAAGCTGTGATATTTTTCTGAAATTTTGCAAAAGTAACAACGGCAATAACAATTATCACCGAACAGCTTATCAGTGGTAAGGAAGAGTCTTTGTAATGATAACTCAGATATTTTCTGTTTCATTTATAATAATCACAATTTTCACACTGCTTTTTAACTGCTCATATACATCGTTATTAGGAAATGTCAACTTTGGGGGGCAGGTTGCCAATTACTTCTACAGTTAATTGATAAATGTGTTAACTGGTATTTCCCACTAAGCATTTCTCAAAAGAAAGGCAGACACTGGTACCAAGATACAAATAACACACGAAGGAAAACCAGTTATCCTTAAATCTAATTTAGGGCCACTTTGCCACTAAGGCATTCATTTCTGCTGTATGAGAGACGAGTCTGTCGCACAGGACACTGGGATGATGTGCTCCTTGATTTTTCTTCTCGCACGTGTTGAGCTCCTGAGCTTGCAAACCTGCCCCTGTGACTGCAGTCGCACGCTCAGCCCCGTGCAAAAACCTGTAGGATGTTTCCAGGAGGAAATCTCAGCTCCCAGCGCTAATATTCACACCGGTGTGGTGCCAACCCTGCTCCTAACAGCAAAGGGAGACGCTACAAGAACAGCTCCTGCCCCACGGCCAAACGTAAAGATGTATCACGCGTGTCCCGGCAGCCGGCTCCAGGGGAGAGGTGTTACCCCGTGCCTCGGCACAGGCAGCACCAGGCTCCGAACCCGAGATGCAGAGGCGGACAGGAGACATCGGCAGGGACACGCACCCTCTGACTTAGGCAGATGTCTGCCGAAGAAAGAGCGGAGATCCTAGCTATTGAAAAAGGTGTCGACAACGTGGAGCGGCGTTATTATTGCCCTTCTCCTGGTTTGGCAGGTTGTGGAAATGATGATGCTAACAGAGGAAAGTAAATATCAACAGGGCAATAATTTAGAAATTTAGGAAAATCTGGAATACCTAAAGAACTATTACGAAAATATTGTTTGACGTTGTGTTACTTTGCCTGTGGATGAGCTATCATATCCTCACAAAACAATAAAGAAAATCCAGGTAACAAAAAACCTGTTTTCCTCCTCACCTTGCAGCAATATTTGTGGAAGAGTAATTTTACAGTGGCATACTTGTATCTTTGTAGGTGGTATGCAGTAGGAGATAAGGTGAAATGAGAGAGAAATGGAACTGTCTATCTCATTTAAAGCTTTTGTGTTTAGATCAGTTCTGCAGATAGAATACAAGGTTTTGAATTCATACCACTGTGAGTCAAACCACTGCTTAGCCCTCAGTTGGATACTCTTCTGTCAGATTGAAATTAAATACTATATATATATATATATATATATAAAGCTGTAAAACCGAAGAAAGGTGGTTTTGGCTTCAAAACCTGAAATATCTAGCATTAAAGTGTGTTGGTTGTTTTGGATATTGTCATGTATGATAGGCATTGACTGCTTAAACAAAAGTGTTTTACAAGGACAAATTTCTGCCGCATATTATTTTCTGAAAGGAAAAATTCTTCTTTATAAAAACAGCTTAAATAAGAAATATGAAAATTAGTGACCTGACTAAATACAATTTGGAGTTCATTTCTGCAGAGATTCTGTTTTGGAGGACTGCAGCTGCTTCTCTGGGGAACAGTTACACAAAAACCTAACAATAAAATCAAATTAATTATTAACATCAAAAATTTATATTATATTACGAACACTTTTTAATCTCCATGTAAACATCATTAGTGCTTGGATTGGGGGGGTTGTAAGTCATGATACCGGTGCTTATACCTTGATCCTGGCTCAAATAGATTTTCTATGAAGTACCATTTAAACATACTTTGTTCAAGACATCATATATGCACAAGAATTTAGAGAGAACAGTTTGAAGGCTGGGCTAGATCACATACTGGTGGAAATCTGTGATCCACTGAACTCGATGATGAACATGGCGTCAGCAAAGTTTGACACTTGTTCATTTTTCACTGATGTCCACATGAATTTCCCACTGATTCTTACCTCAGATGACTCCAAATCATTGAATACCAAACCACACCAACAGCTACACATCTCTGTGAGAGCAAGGGAGGGATATGAACGCTGCCTACAGTTTCAATATTAGGTTTGCCTAATGTAGGTGTAACAGATATATCACCAGTCCACAGTGCTTTGTAAATGCTACATTGGAGTGTCTTTTGGCCCCATATAACTGCACTGAAGACGTTTCAACACCATTTCAGCAAAAGTTTCTATAAAAACCGGAGGCCTCAGGAGCTGGAGGAAAAGTGTAAGATACTGAACATATCAGACGGCTCACGTGCAGCTTAGCGATTTATTTTGAAAATGATATAGGTGTTTAGAAGTGTTCACCAAACATATTTCACTAAAATATTCCTCCAGATAAAGTGAGAAGGCCAGTAAGCCAGGGCCACAATAGAATTAAAGATACTTTGTCTGAAACACTAGTCCGGACTAAAACATCAATATAAAATCCTAACTGAGTAACATAGCAGAAATAACATACCTGTTTGTCAGCGGCCCTATGAAGGGGTTAGTGATTAGCTGCACTGTCGCTTTTGAGGCAAACAAGAGACCGACTTGAACATTTTCATTCAGCAGGTCCTTATCTTCCTTAGGGCAGTCAGACGGGGAAGGAGTCACATTTACTATCATTTGTTCTGTCTGAGTATGATGCAACTCTCTGGGTCGTGTCTTATCAGATTCATTTCCAGTAACCATCGTTGAGTTGTCATAGTAGGAGAAGATGCTCTGAAAATTGTCCATCGTTGTTGAGACTACGTTAGGCTTAGTAGTCTGGATTTCTGTGGCATTTTTCTCATGTTTGATGCTGTAAAGGTAACTGGGAATTATTGGCACTGGAAAAACAAATAGAATATATTGGCATCTTACTATCAGGTTATTTGTAAATGGAATCACCAAATTTTCTTGTCTGCTTTGCCACTGATTAGGAAATACAAGGCTTTCCTACAGAGCACATTAGTAAGGATTTTGAACGGCGGAAACACAGAACTGAAATAGGAGTTTGCTCATGGGAAAAAACACACCAGTAACTCAGAAGTGCAGTTTCAAACAAAAAGTTCTTTTACGTTAGTCTTTATTTTTTGCCAGTTTTCTTAAATATAAGAATTTCGATACAGACATCATTCAGAAAGCAAAATGTACGAAGTATCAAACCCCATGTCTGAAGAGTCTCTTTGTTGCACATGACTGCGCAAATCCATTTATTAGATTGTGAAAACATGAAAGATGAGAAAAGCATTGAAACTATTATTAACCCAAAATATAAAAAACGTAATAAAACACACTTCTAAAGTAAACCACAAAAATATTGATAAGTAAGAGCAACACTCCTGTATTAAGTATTCAGAACTAATGTGTGGATGTTTGCATATCTCATTATTTTTTAAAAACTTACACTGAAAAGATCATCCAGAAGGGACCTTCTTTGTATGCTTTAGGATCTTTGCTGCAATTGAATTGCATTAACATGCATCTCAGAAATTAGCATTTCAGCATGTGTAAAACCAGACGTCAGGTTCATTCAGTTTAACACTAGTGACCGAATCACCCCTCTTTGCCTTGCATCTCACCCTGAAAAAGCCCACTCTTTTAGTAAGTCTGCAGGGTATAATAATTTCTCGAGCTTCTAGCGTACATCATGCTGAATAAGTAATTAAATGTTAATAACTTTATAAGAGGGTATATTAATGTAAAAAAAAATGCCAAATCGACTTGCCAAAAATATATATGTGTTTAGCTAAGGTCCATACTGTAGCATCAGCTTTTAAGCTGAAGTCCCCCAAGAAATTCAGGAGTCTGATTCAGAAGCTGACACTGCAGCATCATCCAAGAGCCAGCTCTGCACAGCCCGATTCACTTCGGAGAGAAGCATGTGCGTTTGTGTGTGTGTGTGTGTGTGTGTATGTGCAGCCATGAAGCCCTAGTTTCTCTGAACCTTTTTCTTTAAATTCATATAAACATTGGAATATGAGGACTTCTGAAACTACCAGTGAGAAAAGTTCAAGCGTTTTATTTGAGTAGATTCCTAAATCTTGACACTGTGCCACTGAAGCCAGTAGAAGTTGCATCGTCGACTTTGATCAAAACTTGGATTACTTTATTAAACCAACTCACAGAAGTGCTTTTCTTAAAACCCAGTTAGACAGTTTTCTTATTAACCTATCATTTTAAGACCAATGCGGGGGAAAGAGAAACTATCGCCAGGAAACAGGCATCTCCAATGCTATCTAGCCTGTTGTTTCAGTTGCATGACCACAAGAGAAAAAACGATGATGAGCTAAAAATACCGTTATCTGTCGTTCTGTGAAGTGTTAGTGGCGCTTAGTAGAAAAAAAGAATTACGAAGACCTTTTTATACCGTTCCTCGTCCTGCAATTAGTGTGGAAATAAAGCGAGCTTTAGCTGTGCATGGCAGTGTGTTTGCAATACCTAGAATATCAGTTGCGTTTAAAAAAAATAAATCAGTGCTTGGAAATGTTTGGGTTGAGAGCATTAATCACGCATTCGGGGAGTACATCTGTCACTGGAGACCATTCCTGGCATAAATCGGGAAGAAAAAAAAATTTAAAAAAACCCAGAAACCAACCCCAAACCCGCTTGTACCTACCGACTACCGTCAGCAGCATGTTGTCCAGGAGCAAGGCGATGAACACGATGAGCAGGATCAGCCTCCGGGACTGCCGGCTCTCCCGCAGCCACCGGAGGAGGCTGAACTCGCCCCAAGCCATCGTCCCCGGCCCCTCGCCGCCGGCTCTGCCTGCAGACACACGAAAGCCCCTTAGGGACCTCCGACGGCTGCAGGACCCCCCCCCAGCCCCTCTTCCCCCCCACCTTTGGCCGCCGGCAGCCCGGCCCGGCTCCCAGCTCCCCGCGGTGGTCCCCGCTCCGGCCGCACGCTGCCAGCCGGCTGGGCAGGAGAGGGAGGAGGAGGAGGAGGAGGAGGAAGAGGAGGAGGAGGAAGAGGAGGAGGAGGGCCGAAACACAGAAGAGGGGTGGGGGGGAGCAAAAGTCACCGCTGCTCGTCCGCTTAAACCCGCGAGCAGCGTGCCCCCTTGGCGAGCTAAATCGAAAGAGGGGCACTGATTGATTCTTCTCCCGAAACAAGGAATTTGCCCCGTTTTGGCATTTCAATTGCTCCTTTCGCCTGTCCGCTCCGCACAGATTTCCAAGAGGTGTACCCAGCCTGGGGCATTTGGTCAGCATCATTTGGAATTTCTTTTCTTAATCTATGTTAGGAAAGGGATTGACTGCATTGAACTGATCAAAAAACACGTTTTAACAAAGACTTGCGGGTTTTTAATACATTGTCTTTCATATCACGTATTACACTGCTTTCTTTTAGTCGCCCGGTACTGAACTTCGTGAACCGCTCTTTGCTTCGCTGTCTTCACGGAGCTCCCCTTTTGGCAAAGCCCACTGAATGTGAGGGAAGTCTCTTAATGAATTTAATGGTCCCAGAACCAAACGTCAGGCTGAAGCTGATGACATCATCACTATGCAAATCCTTTGTTTCTCTAACTACATTGCCTGCTGTGTATGTTCACCGGTTTAGTGGTGTCCATTTGCAATGCGATGGGATTTCATTACTAATGCAGGTTTCTTAGGAAGCGGTGCTCAAACTTAGGCTGGTGCTTCTGTGGCAGCAGTCATTTCATGCTGTAAACACCCAGTTTCAGGAATATCAAAAGACATTTACACTGTGGAAATTTGCCAATGTGAGTAACAGTAGAAGATAAATGTTTATGGTCTAAATTGCTCTCTTAGGTCCTAATCCATCTCTGGATGAAGCTTAACAGGCCTGGGGAACGGGAGGAAATCTGCGGTCCAGTGTGCTACTGGCTGTACACAGAATTTTCTAAAACTAATGAAAAATGGGAGAGGATATGCTGATAGGGCATCTCTCTTTTGTTTGCATGCAGGTAGCTTTGATTTTGTTTGACATGTCCACCATGTATTATTTTTAAATGGGACCTATTATGCTGGTACATGACAAATACCACCCAAGGCTATTAATAAGCTATTAGTTCTTGAATGATGGCTTATAGATGGTTTGTCTTTTCCAAACATTTTTAACCGGCAACTTCGGGAGTTGGGCACATTCATGTTTGAAGTTGAATTTCCAAAACAGAGCTTCTGCTCCTGTACTCAGAGGAAATAGAAAAGTATGATCTACTGGGCTGGACTGGGGAGAAATGTTTCATCTTCCAAGTATCAGATCCTGAAGGCACTTAGACAGCAAACTACATCATTTAGTTGAGAACTTGTGTGGAGTGCAGAAGGAGAAGGGGAACACCGGCTCTCATTAGCAGCAGAAGCAGCGTTAATACGGGATGCACGTCAGTGAAGTGGCAGTAGTAATATTCTACCCGGAAAACAGGGGTTTGGGTATCTTGTATTCCCAGCAGTTCACTGGAGAGTTAACTGACAGCGGTGCTGCTGTTTCTGTCACCTGTCAGAAAGCAGATGTGGAGAGAAATAAGATGCTTTTCCAGCCATTTCTGATGAGGGACATGATTGCAGAAGCAACTCCTTCTCTCTGTATCATCTACGTGACAAGATGAGCCTCCCCTTCCCCCTGCCTCCCCTCCCAGTCCTTTCTTCTAGAGTATTTCTCCTCTTCATCCATCTATCGCTGTGGTGCTGTCGCTCACATTGACAGCATCTGGCCACTTTGCTTTGCTGGACTTTACATCACTCCTCTTTCCTACTGCCCTAGTTTCTCTTGCCTTCAGCCAATCGATTGTTTGATAAATAATGCTAAAATATCTATGTAAAATCATGCCCGCAGTACTAGCATGGATAAACATGAGAGCATTTGAATATACTTATTTGCATGTAAAGATGCCTACTTGTGCACGGATACTACTGCTTTACTAATCTAGCCGATGAAATTGTGGTAACCTCTAGGAAGTGAGCAGGTCAGGAACCTGCTAGGTTTGCTGCTCTGCGGGTGTAAACCGTATTCTGGCAAATAACGATTCCTTCACTGATATTTATTTACCTTTAATCGGTGATCTTTGTGTCTTCTGGAGAACAAGCAGAAAAGGAATAGGACCACAGCCAAATCAGCAATTACTTTTGGGAAGCTGTCGATTTGGTTTTCTGATTGAATTTTTTCCTCTTATATAATTGTTAATTAAGATTGGTCAAAAAAGGAGGGAAGAAAAGCCATGGGATTTTTCCAGTTGTTATTTGAGCTTTCAACAGAACAGTTGAGAAAAATTTCATCTTTTGAAAAATGCTGGTCAGTTCCACCTCTTTTGTTAAGTCTCTACCTTTTATTTGCTTTAACTATCCTTTAAAGTATACATGTGCTTATTATACCTAGATTTAATAATATTCTCTCTTTATTATGTTTTAATAAGAAATAATTATAAACTTTGAAATGAGTTCCAAAAGCATATATTTATTTAGGAATCAAAATTTTGAGGACTTACAAATACTCCTCTCTGCGTGAAACACCCCTCAGCCATTAGGGCGTAGGCTTAAAGGCATGGAGCATCATGAAGCTGGTGATGAAAAAAAAATGTTTTAATGTGGTGTCTGATTCTCAGGCTTTGGCAGACTGAATGGTAGACTCTCCTGAATCACCTCTGCGGTGCCATAGAGCCTCCGTAGCCCAGTGAGCTAAGCAGACAAATAAAATAGCCATAAACACGTAGGCAATGATACTGCAAATAATCACCAGTCTGGATACGACGTTGGAGAATAGTACTTATCAGCAGTCAAAATTTTGACCTCAGCTGAAACTTCCTCTGGGGCAAGATGTCCTGAATGCTGGCATGGGAAGGGGCACGATGTTGTTACAAGCACCGGGGAGAAGGGACATTTTGCTTGTTAGCCTACAGGTTCCTTAAATGCTGAAATTTAGAAAAAAACCACTTCTGCTTCTCACCATCCAGGCTGAGAAATGCACTACCTTGCTGGCTTCTTTGGGACAAGTAATCCCTTTTAAAGCTGTCTCTTTTTAAGATTTACATTTATTTTTAGTGCTTGGAGTTTAATTTGCAATAATTCATAATTATCTTAGCTTTCTGTATGAATTAATTATTTGCAGTTATTGCTATTGGGGAAAATTCCTGCTATAAATAATTTTTACAATTTCAGTTGGAAGACATACCTGGCAGCTTATGTTTTACTAATAACAAGTAATATACTTAGTCAGCTTTTTCAACCTTTGTAGCTCTTTCAAGACTTTTTTCTTTGTGCCCGACAGTCATGATACTAATTACTCTGCAGTAAGACTATGTGGTAGTTAGCTCCACTGAATAATGCATCTCCTTTTCTCCAGGCTTTGAGGATATGCGTTGTATTTTAATCTTCTGCCATATAGCCTACAGTAAGCGTATGTGTGAACGTGTGTATTTATATATATGATTGTTCACTGTGGCATGTGATGTTCAGAGGAGAGAGAGAAAAAGCAGAAATTTTGCTTTTAAGAGGGTCACTTATCAATTAATCTATAATGCTAAGCATTTATTTAGCTGAACAACGGTGTGCATGATAACCAGGTCTGAGACTATGAGGGGTTCATCTTTAAAGCCAGAAAGGCTCAGGGTGGAGACAGGGTGTGCGGGGGAAGAAAAGATATTACAAAGCTCATGTGTCTCCATTAAAAAGAAGGAAAACATCACTTGCTCCCCTTTGCACAGGAACAAAGACGTTAATTTTCATGTAGGAACATAAGGCAGCCATTTCCCCATGCACCAAGAAACTGTGGCAGGAATTTTTTAGAGATGTAGGAAGGCTGTAGTGGAAGAGAGGTAGAAGGACAGATGAAGATAAATAGGTGATGCTTTGTTGTGATGTTTATGGGAAGTGATAGACGTCAGGAGACATAGAGATGTGTCATGGAGAAAATCCTGGACTGCAATACATAATGGCATAGGCTATCTCTATGCAGTAAATAATTTAACCTGTTAAAAAGTAGAGCTTTTCAAGTTAGGGCACTTACTCTAAAATATTGTTCACACATAGTCTTGGCCCAGAGTAGCAGCAGCAGTCTGAGGTGCATGAGATGCAGTCCCTTCAGGTTTTCTCTGTACCATTCACACTGAAAAAAAAAACCAACCCACAACTCAAAGCTGATATGGCTGGGAAACAGTATTGTAAGAGTTTCAGTGAGGGTTTGAAATTTTCAAAGTGTTTCAGAACTAGGAAATTTTATTCTACAGCACAACATCCCTCCTCTAAAATTCACTTTTTAAACTATTTTGCTATTCACCTTAGAAAAAACATCTGGCTACTCTGGAGTTGGGGAAGTGGTTGAGTAAAAAATCACTGCTTGCCCTGCTCCCTGTCTAAACCCCTGAAGAAAACACATAGCCTGTAATACTTAAGCTAGCATGTTATAGCATGAACATATTTAGCTATATATGAGAAAATATTTAGCTACATGTGGGTACAGTAGCTAAAGTCATGTCAGAAAAAACACCAGTAATGCTTGATCAGTGCAATGGTATGCCTCAGGTATCCTCACCTTTTAGACTTGCTTGAAAATTTAACCTAAAGAAACCCAAAACTGTTGAAGGAGGGGTCAGATATCAGCACTGGCCATGATTTCTCCTCCTGCCTTCTAGTGCTGTGTTCCTATTGCCTGTCTGCGACACGTGAGGAGGGAAGGGCAGTCCCCGTTAGTCCCACACCCCAGAACATCATCATTCCTCTGCTGGCTTTTTGCACCCAGAATATTTTTCCTTCCTGAAAGCAAACACTAGCAAGAGCTGTGTGATGCTGAGGATTTAACATGACTGTCCTCGGGATCTGTCAGGAGAGCCATCGTGCTGCAAGATGGCCAGGGAAGCTATTTTTAGCATTTTCCGTGGCAGGCTTTGTCTAACCACTCCGGTATTACTGACCACAGGTTAGCGATGGTGAGGTCTAGCTCTGACAGGTTTCATTGCTCTGACAAGAAAAGAGGGTCTGCCAAGCCCATTAAAAGCTGGAAGATAACTAGGCTAAATAACACCTTGTTTTATCTGTTCTTTCCAAGCTGGTATTCTGTTTGCAGTGAACACAACCCTGAGGGCAGCCCACTGTTAGCTCCGTGATCAATGGGAAGACATGCTGGCCTCTGTTTTACAAACCTAATTATTTTCTTCAGAAATTTGTCTGAAACTAAAAGGCAGCTGACAAAAAAATCTTTCCTATCCCTGGAGCTTAGAGGAATTCAGTCATTGCATGTAAATTGTGTTTATATTGACCGCTTACATGTCTTTTGAAACTGGTGCCTTTTAGGTGGCTTTGCAAGAAAAACCCAGTCCCCTCCAGGCACAAACTGTGAACTCCATATATTAAGAAATAAGGTTAGCAATAAGAATGTAGTATGTGTTTGTATTTGTACACACAGAGACATATGCACATAAATGGTTGCGTGTGTGTGTGTGCGCCTGCTTATATAGGTGTGTGCGTGTAAGATGCCACTGGGCATCAGTTACTCAGGTAACGGTGCACAAGCCGCACGCCCTGGGAAGTCTGAAGGCAAAGCAGAGGACGAGCAGGTTGTGGGGAAAAGAAGCAACAGCTTTTCCTTCAGTGGCTGGGCTTCAGAGGCAAATACCGTCCTGCTCTTTTAGCCCAGGCGTCAGCCTGTGCAGTAACTCAGAGCATACAGGAAGCCTTAAGGTCAATTTTAAGTAGTTGTTCACCTTTAACATTTGTCAACTGGTAAAAGATTAGCCAGCTTTCGCACACATCGTAAGCCCTTTGCCACAACATAGCTCTACATCAGAAAGTGTATTCAACCTCTTCTTTCTGCTGGCATAGAACATATTGCCTGCATTAGCACCGATTAGTTTCGCAGAACTGGCCAAGGCTGAGTGCACGAATGCAGGGGTCTCCTGAGCAAAAGAGAGGCCGACAGTGAGGTAAGGCAAGTTTGAAGTATGACATGCATTCCCCATCAGCTGTGGTCTTGGTAGAAAAAAGGAAATACTCAGAGACAGCGACAGTCACAAAGCCAGAAGAGCTCACAACGCAGAACTGCAGAGGTGGAAACATATAAAGCAGGACTGCCGGGCAGGGAAATACTTGTGCCAGGTCTTGAACCAGCTGTAGGGAATATCCTGCTTGAACTCAACCCAAGTATCTCTGTACATTCCAGACATCACTCAAGAGTCAATGAAGGGGGTTATGTGAAATATTTGCCTCCGATAGGATGGCCAGGGCAGGGTCTCCTTTTTCCACATATCTTTGAAACCGCCAGGAGTGAAGAGGTGGGTCCATACCTCCCATAGATCTGTAAACCTTCATTTAGCACAAAGAAAGATGTGCAAACAAAGAAAGAAAGGTGGTTAAAACATATGATGAGGCACTTCTACCTCTTGGTTGCATTTCAGTTCAGTTGCTGGGCCGTCATGATAAGGCACAGTGTGTTGCAAGAGCCTGAAAGCCATACCAGGGGTCCTGACTTAGTAAAACTCTTGGCCAGGTAGTTGTTGGGTTTCTTCTGTCCAGGATTTTCATGCTTGCTTTTTCCCCGACAGTGCGTTCAGCCTGTTCACTACAAAATCCTCCAGCATGACCAAAATGAACCGTTTCAGAACCTGCTGGCTGGCTCAGCCGTATCCGTGTGCTGTTGTAAAGGGACCTCTGGTTCCCATGGGTTGGTGTTGATGGCACCTGATGGCACACCACGTCACAAGGGCACAGCAGTCACGTCAGGGCTGCCACGCTGAGCGGTGGGCTGCCTGGGACTTCTCGTGGATCCATGCCTTGTTCTTTAACACAGTTTTAGCACAGCTGGCTTCTGCTTGTGTAAAAAGGTTAAACCAACCTGTAACTTTGTCTTTCTAAAGGACGAGTTGAGTGTCAATAAAATAAAACAAGGTTTCATTTCCGTGTTTAAGAATTATGATATTATAGTAGAATCCCCCAAATACACAATCATCATTAGTGGAAGTGGCTCCAAAAAGTCGGCCTACTTCATTAACATTTAAGAGCAAATCCCATCCATTGTGGAAAGTGAAGCCACTCTAAAATCCCTGAATTGCCTGCCAGACTTACATCTAAATATATTATCCTGGATTAAACCCCATGGAAAATTCATAATGAAAGACAAGCCAACCACACAGAGCAGGCGTGACCTGCAGGCTGCTGAATAGTGTGATTGCTTCCCATAGATTATAATTTTAGCAACACCTGGGCTGAATGTGCTGTGCTGATGCAACAGCTTTATGGATCCTAATGAAATAATTACGGGATAAGAGCACAAAGAAACATTCAGAGCTTGTGAGAAAACAAACAACTGTAATGCAGCATCAAAGATACTAGATTAGCTGGGAGATGAAAAGCTTTTGTGTGGCCTTATTTATATTGCTGGCATAAATAAAATCTCTTCAGACCTGTATGTAGTATGTTATATATAAATGCAGTCAATGAGAAATGTTAACTGCCTGGTCTGGAGGGAATTGCTATAGTTTTACAGAAGGACAAGGTCTTAAATAAAATATCCTGGTCGTATGGGAAAGGTGAGATGGCAGAAGAAGAGGAGAGGTTTATGCCACCTACCTCTTTCCCTTTTGGGCTCCCTGATTGCTCAGGGAAGGGTGACGGGCGCTTTCAGAGGGCGGCTGCCCTTGCTGCGGTCTGAACTGCCCTCTGTGCCTGCCTCTCTCTACACTAACCTATATGACTTGGGACAAGTCACAAGCCCACGACATAATCACTTGCTGCCTCAGTATAATGTGTGTAATGCTCTTTACCTAATCTCCAGTAGCCTCGCACAGCCTTTTTAGTTAACATATGTAAGTTATGTTTCAAAGTCTTCCATGAGAGATATCGTCAAATAACCAGCTTGTTTTCTTTTATTTAAATCTACCTGGCCACAAACACAGCAAAAGATTTCTAATGAACATCAGAAAAAACCAAGGGAGGTGTAACTCTGCAAGTAGGAGCAATGTGGCTCTCCCAGACAAACCAATGGATTTCCCTTTTAAAAGGTGATAGAGGTCAGGTTGAACGACAGATTGGTCAAAGATACCAAGAAATAAATACATTCAAAAGAAATACACAGGACTGTCTCTGAAAGATCTGAAGGTTAAAAATTGACATTGGACAGCTCTGAATTCTTGCAAACTTTGGTTCTGAGTTTGTTTTGAATATTGCAGTAAAATACCAGTGAAATGTGGGGTGGATGAGCTCTACCTCTCAGCTACATGTGACTCACTCAGGATCTCCTTAGACACCTGGAACAAACACTTGGCTGTTGTAGGGCATCTGAAGTAGCTTAAAACCATCCAGGGACTTATTCCCTCCTCACCCATTGCTAATGGATGAAATTCAAGGAAGATTTCTACTCTAATACTTTGACAGCCCTAACAGTTACTCACACATATAATCCCTGACCTCAAAGTATGACTTTGCAGGACTGGGTCCTAAAAACCTGCTAGCAATAACAATAAGTATTTAAGTTTGGGGTTTTTTTTAAATTGCTCTCTTAACAGTGCTGTTTTCTGTAACCTTTTAATAAAGATTATATTTCTCTGGAATATCTGTTCTGGAGTCAAGTAAATAGACACAAACTAAGTTTATATCTTACATGAGCTTGTTAAATTACAATTCCTAACACAGAAAAACATGATTTATGATCTGAAATGACTGAAATCCTTTGCTTCATCAAATCTGTCATAATCTCTTAGATACCTGCATACACTACTGGAAATGCTGTAGTAAATTTCTTCAGCCAAATTCCTTTTTAAAAATCTTATTCAATTTTCTTCTGCCAAGAGTGCATGTGTTTTTGCATTTGTTTTCAATAGATTTTTTTTTGTCCTTTGGATTATACAGTCTTCATATGAGTCTAAACACACTTGGAAAAATAGGAAGCCCTGCCTGGGAATATAAACTGCACTGCTGTGCTTAGTCACAAATGGCTGAGCCCAATGAGATTTTACAATAAACCAGAAATGTCTGTGTTTTGTTGTGTCAATAAATGTTCCAGTGATGCTCTTAAAGACAATAAATTACTGGTAATGGAACACTATCCTCAGCATGTAGAAGTCATTTTCCACTTCCAGACATTCTCAGATTAGGTTTAAATTGCTATTAGAAAATCCTAAATGTGTTCATTGGAAGAAAATGTTTTTAATGCCTAGAAATAACCCAACAGTGGCTGGTTAGAGCAGAGTTAGCTAGAGTATTCCTGGGGAGAACAGTTTACACATTTGGAAAGGATCTCAGCTCCAACAGATCCTTACCACTAGCAGAGGGAACAATACAGAGAGATTTCACAGCCTGTAATTTTTTGCAGCTGCTTGCTGGCACTGCTCAGCCGAAGAGAAAACATGTTGTCAGTCTGCTAAGAAAATAATTGTGAGAGTCTGAGTTTATAACACGGGTATAAGGCTTGATCCTGAGACAGCGCGTCTGGGCTGCGGTTGGCAGAGGGCATCTTCGTAACGGTTGCTCACAGAAAGCCTTCGGGGTAGCAGAAGGCACCGACGGACATTGCAAGCAGGGTGGGATTAAAGGAAGATGCAGTAAGTGAAGGAAACAGCAGAAAACAGGACTCTGGCGTACAACCATTAGCTCTTTTGTAAGTAGAGCTGTTGGCTTCCCTGAAGAGCCACTGAAATCCACGGTGTTCTCATCGCTAGTGTTCGCGTGCTTGGTGGTGCTTACAGCCCGGACCTGAAGGTGCAAATGCTGGGGTTCTTACACATCCTCTTTTCTTCAGCATTGACTTTAGCAATAGAAAATCAAAGCAGGACAAACCTTTTCCTTTTTTTCTTATTAATGGCAGCAATACTAAGGATCAGAATAGCGTGTGTGTTTACAAGGGTGGCGAGCTGTGCGTAATCTTCAAGACTGCAATACTCTTCCTGATCCTACTTTGAAAATTAGAGTGAACTGGAGACGTAAAGCATTAAGAGGAATTTTTATACTGACTTTCTGAGGCTTCTCAGAAAGAAATCCACAAGGGATCGAGCAGGAATTTCAGAGGGGCTAATTAGCTCCATGGTCTATGAGAACCATCACTGGCAAACTTAGGCTGTGCTGAATTGCACTGTGCTGTCTTACAGACTAATGACCCCCAAAACACTGAGCAAATGATTCTTTCCTGATTCGTTCCCAGAACTGCTTCCATGCATTTAAATTCAAAATTGCATTTCCCTTAGCATAAAGCCTGCTTTGCTACTTATTTTATTTTGCTTTATAGAACCAAAAAGAGAATAAATTGGTGCTCCTAATGGATATATTTCCGTTAGCTATAGCAGGGTTTGCCCATACGCATAATGTCTGGCCTGTACTGACATAACTGAAAAACAAAGGTTACCATTTCATGTTGGAAGCCATCAAAACTGACTGTGCTACTTCCTACTTTCTGTCATTTTTTTGAGCTTTTGTAAGCCTTTTACAGTCTTAATGTGATAGGTAATTTTGCATAGTACATGCAGGGGGTCTATGAGCATGAACATGTAATATCAGATTTATATATTAACACATTTATATGTATGTGTGGGTACACTATATATATAAAGTGTGCTCTGCAGTTTTGTTTTCAACCCTACTTAGCAAAGAGATGTGAAACCTCATATAAGGTATGCATTGCAGCTGCACATTTGTATTGCAGCATATTTGGCCGAGTTTTCCCTAATGTCTTTATTGATATTCTCCATAGGGACACAAAGAGCAAAAGTATTAATGAACTCTGATTCCGACTGAGCAAAAGCTATGTTAAATGCATTCAGTAAAAAAGGAAGGAAATATGAGCCAGAAAGCTCCAAGCAGTGAAGAAAGTTCTGGCCGTTGGCAAGCTTGCAGCACAATTTTGTGTGAGATTCCTCTTTTAAGGACCAAATCTTTCTCAGGGTGTTAGATCTGCTATCAGCAATAGCTTCTCAGGAGCACAGGAGTCCTAAGATGAGCTCTCAATAGTACATGGGCTAGAGGATTTCCATGGACCTTCCAGGGGGAAGCAGTTCAATAAAATGCTTTCTTGTACACTTTTACTTTCTTATATGACTTTACTTGGTCATAAGAGACTCTACTCGGTCGTTGGGAGCCAGCGAGCAGTACCAAGCTTCTTCACAGAGTCAGGGAAGGGAGCGATTCAGCCCTTTCATGTTGAAAAGTTAACAATAAATAATGAAGCCACTGCTGAGTCAAAAGATGCATTTGTTCCAACTGAGAAGCCATGAACTGTAAAAACTAAGCTGAACCCAGAGCTTTCCCTGAAAGCCTTAAAAAGGCTTAGTCTGGCAACTGGAGATTTTTTTCTTTAATATAGCAGAATGCAACATGATGGATAAGACCATAGAAGCCATGAAATGGAACAATGTGATTTGCTGAACACTGCATTTAAAAACCTGCAGTACATCCATCTTTACCCAGGGACGAGCCTGTGAGTAGGGGAGTGTTTCTACAAAGGGAGTGAAGGGATTCCTCTGTGCATGACATCAAGGGTATAAAACTTGCACTGTATAGCATTTCTACCTTTCTGAAAAGGAAAGAGAGAAGTTATGTAAAATCAGGATTCTGCGATACGGAATATCTTCTTTGTCATACAATCCTGGCTTTGTGTGGTTTTATATAACCTATATAGTTTTATCTAATTTCCCCTTCAATTTTTCTGTGTGAGCAAAGCCAATCACATATGAAATATTTGGGGCCAGTCATAAATCACTCTAGTTCCTCAGCTTTCAATGGCAGCTCACCACAACCGAAGTTTTGATCCAATGCAGGTTAGTTAATCACTGAAAAGTTTAAATGGTTTAGGGGAGGGAAGTTCCACAGTTAGATATCCAGGTCTGACGAACGTTTAGCATCCTGATACGTGAGTTGTGAGCGGAGCTGACACACTTTCCCACCTCTGAGCATCACCGGGGGGGTCCACCTGCTTAAGTACCTTACTAGAGGCACGGGGCAGCATCGCTGTCCCTCCTCTGCTCCAGGATCTCACGTACCAGGTACGGCAGGTCGACCTGCAACCCATCCAAGGCTGACACGGGGGTGCTGGAGCAAGAGGCAGCAGCAGCATCTTTCTGCGGGTGTGTGGGATGCAGGCAGGATGGCCGAGCGGTGCGGTGTGGGGCCGAGAGGCTCGATCTCGCACCCGACGTGTGACGCTGGCTGGGCTGTGTATTAGATTAAGCATCCATGTTTTCCTGTCACCAGATTTTCCCTGCAGGAAGAGTCAGTCATTGTCAATATTTATAAAGCCTGATGAGACCTTCTCACTGAAGGGCAGAAGGAGCGAAAAGTGTTTCATCATTATGAGTTTCCAGCTCTTCAGTGACATTTGATGAAATCACATTAAGCATAATTATATTTGAGGGGAGCACGTCTAAGTTCTAATGAGCCTTTATAGTTATTCATTATCTGATTTCCTCATTTTCATTTTCCAAAGGTTTGTTTGCTTCATTCAGTTAAATTAAGGGAAAGCCATTTTCATAACCTCTTCCCTTCAACTTTCAGGCCCTTTACTGAGCTTTATGGCTCTATGCCAGTGAATATTTGCACACACTTGCTTGATTTTTAGCTTCTAGGGGGTCCCATCATATGTGTGAAGTTATGGACAAGAATAGCTTTATGGATAAGCACTTGCAGGTTTACAGGCTACATTTGTTTTGTTTTTTATCAAAGGAAATTGTTATATAAAGAAAGTGGGGTTTGCGTTTTCAGAAATGACTGCAGTTAGTGACGTGAAATCCAGGTACTACAGGTGCTTCACACAAGAATTATACACAGATTTAAAGCATAAATCCCATTTTGTCCATTTTGTGGGCATACTCTGGATTTAAAAGGAAATGGACAGAGCAGCACACTGACTTGCACTACAGATGAATATCATCTCTGCAGTCTGGTCTAGTTCATTATTTAAGTCCCTGACGTGGGGAAAAAAGGTTCTGGATTTTAGCAGGAGTGCATATCTTCATTCATTTTTTCCTTCTCTTTCTGTGCCTTTTTCATGAGGAATCCAGGTTAGAGATATCCACTGAAAGCTGCAAATTATATCTGTAACTGTAATTACAATTATAATTAACCACCTAGATAGCCTACACTAAAGAAGGTGAAGAACTGATGGAGGTGCTAATTGGCTTCTGAGTAATGATGTGTTTCCTGATAACTTTTCCTAGTAGTCTCATTAAAAATCCTTTTTTGGGAAATGAAGGATGTTTGAAATAGTACATTGTGAACAATCACCATAAGAAAAAGCTTCTGATAAAAATATGAAGCACCAAAATATTAACAGAACATAGTTGTTCAACATTGTATACCTGTAACTGATAAATTTCCAAATTTAAATATTGATTTTTAAAATGTAGCTTACATTTTGCCCACATCTTTGTTTATGTCTCCAAAATTCCCTGATCCACTTTTCTGTCTACTGGACACCACTGATTGTCTGCTACAGATCTACAGCAAACGAAACCTGAATTAGCATCATTTCTGAAGAGCCTTTCCTCTTTTTCTAGAGGACCATAGATCAGGCCCAGGGTGAACACTGGAATTTCCTTCCCTCTTTGTAACTGCAAGAGGCCTCACATCCTTCTGCTGTATTTTATGTTAAATATTAAACAACACACTGTCAACCATCTGGCTGTAGTGAAATAATATTTTGTTTGGATTGCAGTGATTCAAATGCAGGCCTGATAGTTCAAAGCACTTTTCAGATGCAAAATTATCTCACGGAGCACTGCGTCTTCTCTTCCATTAACCTGACAAGTACACCTCTGTTATTCTAGAAACTTTATTTTCTTTCTGTATCTTCTTAGATTGTCATGTAAGTATATTGTAGCAGATCCCACGTACTTTCAGAGAGAGGAGACCCAAGCCAAGGATCTGAGAATCAAGCTCCTGTAAACTTCAGGAGTTCTGGAAATGCAAAGCTCACATCTAGGTATTTGTAAACAGCCCTTGTTTTTGTTAGGAGCTGGACATCTTCTGAATTCTGGACTGTTCCCAGTCTCACTCTGAATCCAAACGTAGCTTGAACATCTCCCTAATTTCACCTATCATTAAAGACTGTATGGTTTGCTTCCCATGTGCCTTCTCTTTGTCAAAGATAATCAGGTAGTCCAACTTCCACTTTTTGCAAAAAACAACCTCTAATTTAGCTCTGCTAGAGCCTACATCTACATGAAAGGAGCTTTCAATAGGCTGCCTCCATCGCCTCTATTTTCAAATCACAGTATTTGCATAGACTCTCTCTTCTCAAGAATAAATAAAAAAGAGAAAGCAAAGTAATAAAGGGAAAAATCAAGGATAAAAGAAATAATTTGCAAGCATAGTTAAGGCAAAGCATCACGCTACATCTCTGTTTTTCAGATAACCCGAAACAACTTCAAAGTTAGACTCTAAAGGCAGGATCAATATCCATAGCAACTAATTGCATTTACTGCACCTGCTGGAAAGTGCAGTGGCTGTGTCCATGAATACCAAAGTAAGGCACGCTGCTACAAATAAACGCAGCGCCTGGCTGAAGGTGTGTCCTTGGGCACTTCTGTGCTACCAGGATGCTTTCACCTTGCTGCTGATGCTCAGACTTTGTTATGTTTCTAAGAAATATCTTGTGCTTTCTCTCCTGTTATTCTTGACACCAAAAGCACTCTCCAAAGAAAAATTAAAGCAACAGTGTTATCCTTCAGCCCATGAGGAGTAGAAAAATCCTGGCAAGCAGGTGGACATCTGGCACGTAGAAATTGCTGCCTGCTTGATTGTTAGATGATGCCATTTTTCCCCTTGTGCTCCTTAATGCAGCTCTCCCTGCCTCTCTTCTGCTTGATGTAGATTATATGCTACTTTGGGCAGTCCTTACCTTTATATTATTTAGTTATACAGTGCATAGCATAAAGGGCTTCTAGTCCTGGACTGGGACTACAAGCTACCTCCATACAGATACTAATACATCAGTAGGGATTTATCATTGCTATTAGCAACACCCCTCTATTAGGCAGCACCGAGCTGAGCAGTTTGTTCCATTGCAGACTGAACATGACTACCTAAGTCCAAACAGCACTTCTATTAACCACTTAGCAGTGTTGTATTTAAAATGTTTACAAAAGCAGAAGCAATATTCTGTAGTTGAAACGTCTCTTTGTGGATATTGCACAAGCAGAGCACACTTTCTTGGTATTTATCAAATATTGTAATTAATTTGAATTTCTTTATGAGGCAACAAGCCATTCAGTGTAAATGGCTGATAATATTAGAAACTCTTTTCTATGTGATTTAGTTTTATTTGATTACACAGATAACATGCTTCTGTTTCTATTTGTCAGTTCTATATACAGAACTTGGAGAACCAGCGAAAGAACCAGGTCTGAAGTGTATAGAGGGGGTCAATAAACAGAAACAAAGACATCTTTTAAATGTTAAACGTTTCCTTTCTGGGTGACGTAAGCCTTGCCAGGAATTGTCTATGGATATACGACACTATTTAAAGCACAATGCTTTGATGGTAGGTGTTCAGATGGTACCTTTAGGGAACAGATCTTGCTCTTTTTAAAATTTGTGTTTGCCCAAAACAAATTAATTGGCAAATGTTAACTAATACTCACCAAAATAATTTGCTTGCTCCGGTATAACTCTTGAGCATTTTGTTAGTGATTTCCCGTCATTCCTTTCTAATAAAAGAAGCAACATTCATTGGGCAGATAGCAAAATTAATGCTTGGACTTATTTTCTGTACACGTACAGCCACCATCTCCCCCTGTGCATGAACTGCACTTCTGTTTTCTCTTACTCTTATCTGACAATAACCACTGCCTGGGAAAATATGGCCTGTTGTGGCTCCAAGTCACGGAGTCACAGATAAGGCTTGCGCAAACGTAAATGAGGACATTGACAAAGCCCAGAGTGATAAATCGGTGGCGGGCAGGTGAATTTGGGTCAGTTTTCACCCTTCTGTGCACCCCTGTGCGGGCGTGGATCCGCACAGCAGCCCGACTGGCACAGCGCTGACGCTGCCCTGCTCTCCATCGCTCTCTTTCTCCCTCTGAAGCCTTCCTTGGCAAGTTCACGCTGCTCTAAGCGACATTAAATTCTGCCTGGATTTCTGTCCGAACCGACGTGAGGTTTGCTCGGGGTGGGAGACGTTGGAGGGGAGAAGGCAGGCGGGGAGGACGGGCGCAGGGGGAGGGCACGGTGGCCGCTGTGTTTGCTCTGCACCCACAGCACCTGCCCTGTCTCCCCCCCTTCGAAAGCAAACACAGAGAAACCTCTGCAAACGTGCAGGGCTGGCAGGCTGCGGGGAAGGTGAAGGAGGCAGCACGGGGCCATCGGCAGGGATCTGCGCCCATTTCTCCCCCCTCCTCACAGAAAGGTACCCCAAGGTCGCACGCCGTACTCCGTGGCCCGGGAATGACACTTAGGAGCACGTCGCCGCTGGTTAACGTCTCCTTTTCCTTCCCGATTTCAACGGAGTCATCCACGATCTATTTATTGCCATTGCTGGCAGCCATTATATTTCCCCATGCGTTGTATTTCCTCCTGCATTCAGGGCAGGAAAAGTTCAGCAGCGGGAGCAGCGTTTAAAGGGGTGGTAAGGTCGGTGTTATTCTGGGATGGGGCGGCGGTGCCGGAGCTGACATTTCGTGTATTTACATCAGATCTGCCTCATGCAGTTATAATCAGCCGCGCTACCAAAACTATTAGCTGGAATGATTCGAGCCCTATGGCCTCTACCATTGCAACTTAAATTCCACTAAAAATAACAATAATAAGAGAAACCGGCGACATTTAAGCAGAAGTCTGGGCTGAGTATGAGCAAGGTTGGAAGAGAACAAACAAAAGATTATCTGTCCTTTGAAACACCCACCTTCTTGCCAATTCAAATATTGACCAGCTACAGAATAGGAAAATCACTGCTTGCAGCGGGATGGAAATGGCAGAGTTTGCTTCAGAGATAACCTGTAAAGTAAAAATGATGTTTGGAGGCTTCCAATGAAGGCCAGGAATCCACAGCAGAAAAAAGGCACGATACTTATTGAGGGGGCTATCTCAGGGATGCTGTTTCAGTGTGAAATCTGGGTGGAGACATAGATTTCACCCCTAGGCTGCTATGTGACATTTAGAAGTGCTCAGTGGTGACTCCAGCTTTAAAGAGTGGTTGTGAGAACATCCTTCCCCCAGCTGTTTTCATGGGCATGGTGTGAAACCGATGGGGGAACTGATCTGCCTGAAAAGAAAACTTGTGTATTCAGGGTATCGTTCAATCGGATCCGATCCCTAATCCGGCTTCCAGGTTGGCCACACAAGCAGAAGTGCCACGACAAGCAGTGTGGGGTAGCATCGGGCACGGATGGGCTGGAAGGATCAGGGGATGGAAGGGAAAGGGAGGAAAAGGCAAGGAAGGTAAGGAAGACCATAAGTGCCATGGTACCAATGCTCACCATATTACAACAGCAAATCACTGTCTTAGCATAACTGGTTGCTAGAATGTGTGCACAGAAACGTCTCACGTTGTTTCATCCATCAAGAAGAAAGACGTCTGGGCTCTCTCCCTCATCAGTGCTGAGATATGGGTTGGAATTCCAATTTCTCTCCCCTGACCACAAAGGAGGTCTTGACGTGACTCAGACTGCATGCCTCTGTCTGTCTCCAGTCACTCCAGTTAGGTAGGATGAATATCACCATTTGTATTCACCCTCAGGGGATAGTTTCCTGGACCTTGCCTCCGACAGGATTCAGCACCAGTTACTACATGTCTACCTGAGCAAGTAAAGCAGCGCAGTAGGAGCAGGTCTGCAGAGCGGCACAGCTGGCAATGGGGACTCCTGTCCACACTGTCTGTGTTTCAGGGGTTTTACCTTGGATGAGGTCTGGTTTGCTCCTGTCGACCCAGCAGCCATCAGCAATGGAAGTACTTCAGGCAGGTTCCTCATGAGGACCCTGCAGGTTCCCAGGGATCCCATGTGCCCACTCTGGGGTGCAAATCCAAGTGCAGCAAGTGGGGAAAAGCAAGAGATTCACTTCCAAGTGCAGTCCTGGTCCAAACAAAACTCCTGGAGCAACCATATTCCTACCCACCTTACATTACTCGTGTTCCTCAACTATTTCCAGAAAGCAGAAAGGGTGAGCTCTTGCAGCTTCTTTATTTTAAGAAAGCTATTGCTCAAAGAAAATCAAGTACCAAAGGATTTATTTCTTCTTTCTCACTCTGTTCCTAATCCTGAAATGGTAACAAACACCCTCCCATTGAACTCCCGAAGTGATTATCCATCTTCCACCGCCAGTTGTATAGGGGGTATGCTTGGTGACATGACTTCCAAGAGCTCCCCTGTCTTCCAACACACCCTGAAGTCAACATTGTTCTGACTCTGTTACGGTTTGTTTTGACCATTGTTTTAATTTTTCTGTGATGGGTGGTGGTTTGTTTTGCCTTTTTTATTACCTTCTTTTTTTTTTTCTGTCCAGTGATTTTTTGGCACTTTAAGACAGAAAAACTTCAAAATAAGTCTTTCTGTCCGAGATGGCTTGTATGTTCATTTTCTAATGCTAGAAAGGCCTGTAGAGATCAATTCTGAGAACAAAGAATTAAAATCTAGTCCCTCCTCCAGTATTAATTAAATCTTTTAACATATGCTGAACAAACAGCATATTAGGCTTTGCCACAGTCCTCAAAGGTATTATTACCACACTTCAGTGGATAAGGGCAAATGAAGCCAAGGAAGGCTGTAATTTGCTTTAGGTCATTCAGCCAAAGTGATGAAAAATGAAAAACAGAGCAGAAAGTGCCCAGTTCTAGATCATATTCTCTCGCCAGCAGCCAGTGGTTCTCCCTGGAGACACGCACAGCTGCGTGGGGCAGTGGCTGTACCCCTCCTGGCGTTCCTCACGCATGAACCAGGGTTGCAAAGGCCTCAGTTTTCCTTGGCCGCCTCCCATATCGGTTTGGGTGGGTCTGGCTGAGGAACAGACGCTTCGTCACTTCCTCTGGAGGAAATTCTTTTTTCACCTGCGGAGGAATAGAAGAGGATTTGGGGAGGGGCGGGGTGGGGGGACAGCACCACTGCAGAGTCACCAGCCCCAGTTTCTGGTGCTGGCCCTGAGCTGCTGTATCACTTTGGGATTTCTGTGCCTCAGTTTACCCATTCATATGGCCATGGTTAAGAAATTTGAGATGTTTCGACACATGCTATATATTTTTGTCTAAGAGAAGGGTTAAAATAGGAATTGACTGATGAGCATCCTAAAATCTAATGCTCCCTGTGTGTAGGTAAATGTAAGGCATCACGCTAAGGGATCTTTGTGGTCTCACTTTAAAATTAATAACAGATTGACTTTTCTATGTAAAGTCTAAGCATTTTGCTATTCTTTCCTTCCTAAGCTTTATTCATCTGCTACCGCTTCTAAAGTCTCCACCTACAAATGCCGCTATTCCTACGCAAAGCAACTTGCTCCTAACGTCGCATAAAATTTTCTAAGTCATTCTCCGCTTCCCAAAGCAGATGGACACTAGCGGTGCAGGACCAGATCCCGAGGCGGTGTCAAATGGCTGTCAGGATTAGATAAAATGCAAAGATTGACTCAAGCCATCTCCGTGCAGCTCTTGAGCTCCAGCCGTTGCCATCTGGTGGCAGTTGGTCTCCCGAAGGAACGAGGGCTGGTTGCACCATCTAGTGGCTTAAGGTAACCGAACGAAAGGGATTTTCTGTTCCCAGCCCAAATAACCAACAAGCCTGAACAGCAAAAATAGAGACAAGGCATTTGCAATTACAGGTAACTCTAAGTGAACATAGGAAATACAAAAAGCAAAGTTACCTGCACTAAAACTCACCTATGCTAATATAACGAGAATTTTTTAATCGTTAATTCTTTTTTCCCCCCTATTTTTATTTCATATTATCACCGTTAAAAGCACAAAAAGCAGAATCTGTAAGAAACAAAATGAGAAGGAAGGTTCTTCCACAATAATACCTAAAAAGGCATCACTCCAACCTTACTTCTGAGGGCTGAGATTATGAAGGTCAGACCATAATCGTTATCACACATCCTTCGTTTTGCAGTTACTTAAGAACAGCTTTACTTCCCTCCAGAAAGAAGTAGAGCTGTGAAAGGGATGCTGCAGAGAGAGTATCCTGTCACCCTTACTGAGTGAAGAATGGAAAGAAAGAGACATTTCTAGGAAGAAATGTTAAAGAAAAAGATCATTTTCCATAAATACATTTCTACTATTTTTCAGTGGCAACCGTAATACTGAAAAACGTAATCCCAAACCAGGATGGCTTGTGTCGGGATCAAGTAACTTAGTTTTTTCCTAGGTATTCCCCAAAGTAAATACCTCCAAGCCTTTTACTCTTATTTCTGCAAGCTTCATAGGCCAATGTCGAAATCTTCAAGTGCATTCAGATAGGGAGAGTATGACCTGGCAGAGACATGTGGCATAGCAATACAGCAATACTCAGCAGATTCTGGCACCAGTAGGACCACTGGTGCCGTCTGGACCAGCCCTACACCAGTGAGATGAGTTTTTGTGTGGTGGGAAGAAGCATCCCATGCATCCCTTCAGTGTCTAACCCCCACCACGAAGTTGTCTGAAAATCTGACCATTAGGAGAGATGTTCTGGCTGGCATAGCTCTTTCCCATGAACTCCTCAAGGCATTTTAAAAATTCCCAGATCTTCTCCTTCAAAGGCTGCTGCTGTGTTGGGAGCACTACACTAATCAGTGCTACCTTGTGTCAGCACAGCTTGCCTTGTGACACCACATAAAAAAAGTGCCTAGCAAAAATCCAGGGCATTTGCCCATCCCAAATGTGCTGCCACAGTGTGAAAATTTCTGTATTTACTGATGTCAGTGCTTGCTTCACACCTTGCTCATGCCAGCTCTACTAAAGAGAAGCAGTGAAGATGTAGATTTGGTAGGGCACAAGCTCTGAGAGGTGCAGATAGCCAAAGCCAAAATATTAAAATCAGTCTTTGGCAGCAGGAGACAACCTGGTCTCTGACCCGAAGTGTGAGAGCAAACTTTAGTACTGACAATTCTGCCCTGTTTCTTCTCGCACTTTCCCTCGGATTCATACCTGTTTTCCAGACGAGACAAGGCAGAGAGCACGCTGCCTGCACCGGAGCAGAGCTGTTCTGCTCACGGTGGGTAGCTCTGTGACACCCACGCTCAGGCACGAGCGTGCTTGGTTCCCCTCTTTTGAAGATGGGGATGAAGGCTTGGAGCAGTGCCCCTGTCTCAGGAGAGCAGCCTAACTTAGAGCATCCTGTGCATTTCCAGATTACTTTTAAGTCAACTCAATGAGAAATGACCTCTCCTTCCCCTCCTTTCTTTCCTCCCACCTTGCCTAGGGTAGGGATGAGAAATATTAACTAAGAGCCCCTGAGTCCAGCACTTAGCAGGACTAAAACATAAATTTCGTAAGATCAAGGACTGGGAGCCCAGAGCTGGCAGCTTACGGGAACCCTGCCAGTGGGTGACCTCAGGCATGCCTCTTCACTCCTCCACATCCCTCATCTCCCCAGTTCATTAAATAATTATAACTTCTTAGCTTTGAGGGATGTTTAGAAATATAGTCATGAAATACAGAGCATTATTTCTATACTCTGTATGAGATATAGAGTATTATTGTTGTGTATTATTTTCCAGTGAATGCCTTTCCATATTACTGTTGCAACGGATGCTGAGGCAGATGTGGGGAGTGCCCACAGCTGGGAATCACCAGGGCTCTTCTGCACACACAATTACAGAGAAGAGGGCAATTAAAGGCCTTGAGTCCACAGGCCTTACTGAGTCAATACTTCCCTTGACTTGAACGATGGTATTGTCTTTGAAATGCACTGAGGCATCTCCCAGGACTTCAGCAGTACAACTAAATGGCAGGAGCTGCATTATTCGGGGATAGGGTCATATTTAAGGTCCTTGTTTTTCTTTTGAAGAAAATAAGAGTTGCAATTGGTGTTGGTCGCTTGAATTTAGGAGTTTACCTGTGCTATGCAAGCAGCGCCTTGTCCTCTCACCATGGAGATCCATCTGAATCATGTCAGAGGATGTAAAGCATCCAGAGAACACTGAGACAGGCACTTGGCTGTGAAGTTCCAGGTTATATTTAATGGATGCTTATGGACTTCCTCAAATACAGATGATACGTTCATCAAGACAGTATGGTGTATATATAGAAAGTTGAGCTTAACCCATTAGGAAACAATTAATGTCCCTCAGGACAATTAGAAATGTAAAACTTTGGGAGGGGAGGGGACAGGAGATGTAATAGCTGAGATTTATATCTTGATGATGACCACATATAGATGAGTTTCAAAGAACCAGCCATCAAACTGGAAGTGCTGCCAGTAAATACAAGCATTCTGTCAGTGTGTTGGGGTTCCTGGTACCCCAAAGAGCCTACCTGCCCTACCTAGCTGATTGCCTCCACCAAAGGTCTCTGGCTCCAGAACAAAAAGAAAAGCTGAAGTCAGAAAAATGGTTCCTAGCACAGTGTTGTTAGGTAAGGACTCAGGATACTTATTAATATTTATGACTCCATTTATTTTACAAGCTAAGCACATAGCCTGCTAAACCACCTGGACTGAATTCTTTGTAAATTATATCCTTCACTCAGAATGGTCTTCGGGTCATGTCAGAGCGTAAGTACACAATGACTTGGAAAGCCTTTCTAGGAATTTAAGCACTTACTGGTTGCCATAACCTATTTGTTTTGACTGTCCTTCTGAAGATTGCCCTATGCCTAACAGAGGCAACAGATCATATGTGCGCTTGTGAACTCTCAGCTGAAAGAATAATGAATCTGACATTGCTAAAACATTTTGATAGATCAACAGTACATTATGACACCTCAGCTTTTATTGCCATGGGAAGAGCAGTTAAACTCTGCATGTCCAGAAGCAGGAGGAGTCACAGAGTACACGAAGATGAGTGTGGTGGCAAGACGTGGAAGCAACTCACCTGCAAGGTAGGCAGCATCCTCCTGTAATCGAAGACCCCAGCTCCAAAAGCAGATACTCTCGTGGAGTATTTACACATGTAGGTTCCTCCTCTCAGAAGGAGGACATCATGATGAAAAAGCCCACATGAACACCCAACACATTTAGGTTCAAACCCAAAGCAAAATATTTAATGTCTCCACTCTTGTCTTTTCTCTCCGCGGAACAGAGACAGGAGTTCCTGCACCCACGAGGACAGTGTGCTGATAAATAATTAGAAGACACCCCCAATATAATAATGATCACAACTCTACAAGAGTGTAGAACTTATGCTTAATATGTAGATACAGAAATTGCTGAGATTGTGAGCACTAGAGGCCCGGCTGGGACGTCAGTCTGTGGGTCAGCCCGGCTCAGGGGGGTCCATGGTTGGGCAGAGCAGGGCTGTGGGGAGCTGGAGATTGGCATCCTATGCCATTGCTGGGGCAGGAACCGCTGGTCCTGGGCTGCAACTGGGGAGGGTGGGGGGAGTCCCAGGGGGGGACATTATGACCTGTTAGTGCCCTCAGGGCCCAGACAGACTTAGGCTGCGACCAGCTTCTCTGCTTTGCTTTTCTGTTGGCATTCTGGCTTCTCTTTATTTTCAACAAGTAGGAGGTAGTAAGGAACCTATTTGGTTTAAAAGGCTCTGGGAGTTTTAGAGAACTTCAGCTCAAGTGGACAATATTTTGTGTATATCGCTTTCCAGTTGCAATGCAAATTTAACTTCCCTTCACTCACTGTGTTTTCTGGGACTATGAATTAAATTAAAGTAGGCAGCTAGTCCAGAGAGGTTATCTCTATGTTAATCTTGCAGGAAGGAGCAGGGATGTATTCTCCAGACTGCAAGGACAGGGAGACCTCTGTAGTGCTAACAGACTGCAAAGATACGTCATGCTTTGCTAACTCCAGAGATCCATATAGGACTGCAGAAGTGAAGGAAGGGCCATCCTAGGTCCAGGAGTTCATCTCCTTGCCAAATTTGACAGTTATAACCTGTCGGACTGTTTGTGCATTGCCCAGCTCTCTCTCAGACATCATAATCTGCTTTACTTTCCTTTTCTTTAAATCATGTTGTTTCAAGTCCTTCTTGCTATGAAGGTCTCTCCCAGCTTAGCATCTATCTGCCCAATTTTGACAAAAGTTTCAGAGAGCGAGTCAGACAGGCTCTGAATTGAAACAAGTCTTCTCTGAGGATTTACCAGTCTCTCTCAGTCCATTCTCACCAAATAACAAGCACTCAAGTGTGGTTGCTCTCCTGACTGATCTCTTTTCTGCAACCTTTCCAGCTTGGTTCTTGTCTGTGAACAAGTGATGCTCATGGACTCATGAATACAGATTCTCTTACTATAAATCACATAATCTTAACGACCATAAACACTTCTATATAATCACTTCCCTGATGTACATGCCTTCTAGTCCAGTTTCATAAAATGTGCTCAATGATTTGCAATTCTGCAAGTTTATCACATTTCTCTTTCCCCACTCTGGAGAGGGGAAAAATGTTTTACTCACGCTGTGCTTGTCAAATTCTTGCTGTGTTGGATTAGCCCATTCTTCCAGCTTTCCAGGCAGCTGCAAGAACCTTGACCAAGAGCTATCCAGATCATTGCTGAACGCTAAATTAACAACTGAAGACTGACAAACTCATGTTTTTCCCAATATTCAGAGGAGTCATCCAAGAGGTTTATGTAGAGATCATAACAGGTATTTATAAATACTAACACCCCAAACTAATGCATTGGTCAGGCATTGACTGATTGATTGGTCAGGTCAAGTGCCCATGAGCTGGACCACAGCTGGTAGGGTGAAGTGACACAGCTGGAACAGGACAACCAGGCAATGAACACACTTTCCTTGTCATGAAATTTCATTGTGTTGCATGAAGCTTCTACATTGACGGCTCCTATTTCACTAGGTTCCTTCCTTTTTGAAATACACCGCAGCTGCTTCACAGATCTACTCAATCACCCAGTGACACATATTTGTACACTCGCCATAAAGATTTTTTCTTTCTTGCTTAGCCAGCACTGGCAGGAAGTGATAAGGTCTGCTTTAGTTACAGAGGGATGCATGCTGCAGCAGGCATGGAGCTAGAAACTCTGAGATAAAGGATGGTTACTTAAGGTCCTTATCTAAGATGCTCCAAGGAACTGCCATAATAAAAATAATAAACACGAGCAATAATAATTATTAACAGAATTCAAGGAGTCTGACCCTAATCCCATGCTGCATTTATAATTTAATGATTTTGCTGACTTTGACAGAGCTGCTTCCCTCTGAAACTGCTGAAAGTGAAGTCAGAATCAGGGCCCAAACCTTTTGTCCTCCTTATTTATAATTGAAGTACTATGAAAGGTTGTATAGCTCCTCGGTGATGCTATTTAGACCAAAAAGCAGGTGAGATTTTTTGGATCAAAGAAGCTTTTACCAAAGTCAACTACTTCAAATTCTTCTGTCTGAAGTGGTAGGCTGGAGAATTTTACAGGAACAGACTCCCTAATGTTTTTTTATGACACCTTTTTCCAAACAGTATAAATACTGAGAACAGTTTCTAACATGGTTTCCTGTTCCCATGAGTAAAAGCTTATAAATGAAAAAAAATAAAATGTCTGACTTTAAAACCACTGGGCTTTGATTTAGCTCAAGAGTTGGTCAAGGTGTTTATTTGAACATCATCCCTAAAATCTATTTTAAAATCACCTGGAGACTGAGATAAATTACTTCCTTAGTTGCTGTGTTTATAGCATTGTTAATATCGGTCCTTCTGCTTCCCTGTTCTCTTTTAATGGAAAACAAGGCCAACAGAGGGAATGCCCATGCTTCTCCAAGGAAGAAGTGAGATTCTGGCCCATCACAGGGTGAGCCACGGTGTCCCAGGGAGCACGTCACACGTCACGGGTTCTGCCTGAGGATCCGAAGGCGTGCTGGGCCATTGACGGGAACGGAGACAGGGAGCTCTGCCCAAAACCAATGACAAAACATGGCCACAGAAAAAATAATTACTAACCACAAGAGTGCTTGATGTAAGTATAAAACACTTCTTATGTTTGTCCATTATTGACCAAGAAGAACTTGGGTGTATTTCATTGAGAAGTTTCCCTGTCTCCAGGGTCTGCAATCGTGTCCTGATTGCAGGTCACTGCTGATAGTGAGGAAAAATAGCCAGCCCTTTCATTAGAAAAAGAAAACACAAGCAACAACCATTAGGAATTTAGCCAGTTTGTGTGTAGGAAAAACCCTTCCATGGGGTGGCAGTTTAGACATGAAACTGGTCTTCTAAAACCAGGATCAAAGGGATTAATGGCAAAACATATTCTATCTGTCACTTGTTTCCAAACCTGATTTTGCTAAAGGCACCATGAGCTTTGCCATGGATTTCAAGAAGATCAGAATTCAGCCCTCTGCTTCTTAGGTAGCATTTAGAAATGGCTTTTCTATAAAGTAGAAACATGTATACATGCCAGTCCTTAATCTCTTTGAGCACAAAATATATTTGTTTCATCAGCATAGCAAATTGCTGTAAAAAGCATTTGGCAGCGTAACTTTTCTTGCAGAGCAGATAGAAAAGAAGTGCTGTTGGCTGTCAAATGTTAGCCCAGGCACGCACTTTTTATTTACAGACCCAGACAGTAAATCAAACGTCTTAGTACAGCAAATCATGTCCTGCTCTTAAACTCCAAGGAAAGTTCATGAGCCTTCATTTGCTCTTTTTTTTCCTCTTCTAAGTAACTACAAAGCTGTCTTAACATAGAAGGCCACGTATTTCTTTGTCTGAAGTAGATGATACCAGAGTTTGGTCTTCTGCTGGGAGATATGGAAAAACTTGGAATCAGCCCTGGAGAAAGCCAGTCCTCTTTCTTCACCAGAGTCACCTGGCACGTCACCATCTCTATGTGAGAAACTGGAGTTACAGCAATAGCATGGGGGGATCACAAAAAGCTTTATCTTTCAGGTCCTTCCTTTCTTACTCACATGAATGGCTCATCTCAGGGAGTCATTCAAGGATGAAGTTGCTAAAACCTTTTCAAAAGCCCTCTTTTGACCATCAATATTTTGCAGCTCAGCTAAACATGCTCCTACAAATTCAGATTTGCTTTGAAAACATTTTATGAAAATGCTGCTATGATATATTCAAACCTTCTGTTTTCTTCAAACTTCTTTTAAGTGTCATCAGAAGTTTTTATCCAGGCATCAGCCAGTTCTACCATCCAGGAAGCACAGCAGCTTTTGGCTGGCAAGTGTATTTGGAAAACTATTCATTAAGCATCAATGAAATCTAGGCAGTCAATGCTCTCCTGAGACATTGGATGGTTGTGTAAGAGAAAAACAGCCTAAAGTCAAGCTGGTGGGCAGAAGGCTTCATACATACACCGAATTCCCCAAACTCCCAAATTCCTGTCGCAGCAACAACTTCTATTACTTGCCACAAGAACAGTGTAAGGTGGGGAAATTGTGGAACGCACAGGCAGAGCCCCAGCCTCCAACTCTGGCACTGCTTCTCAAATCTTGTTGTCACATGTGACAGAAGACAGCAAAGGGGTGGCTTTCCCCTACAGGGCACTGATCAGAGAGCATGATGACAGTCTGCATCGCACAGCAGATCAAATAACTCTCTTCCAGCAGCGCATCGAGTACATTGGCAATTTTATATGCTGATTTTGTGGTGTCTTCTCTCTCAGTTTTCCTGTTCACACAGGACTTTGTGGAAGCAGATAATGTAATGAGTCGATGTTCTTAGACAACACCATTACCCTGATTTCTCATCAGTAGATGCTTAACACAGCAATTCATTTTTCACTGTCAAATCTCTACTCTTTTCTTCTTGCTTTGCTTTCCCTTCCCTTGTTGCTCATTTCTTTCCATTTCCTCTGGTCTTTGGTACATCCTGAAAACGCACAGACATAAAGGTTTATGCACAAGTTCAGTGTCAGCAGGATTCTGGTGGTGCCCAGCCACTGAGAGCTCCATCAGCTTGAAAAACTATGAACTAGCCTCAAAAGAACTAGATTTTATCTACTGAGGGACTGAATTTTTAACTCAAAGCAAAAAAAAAAAAAAAAAAGCTCACATTCGCATGCAAAACCGTGAGCACACAAGCCAACTAACATTTGTCCAAGCACTTCCTAAAACTCTCTGATGAGTACCACGTGCAGACAACCAGCTATTGGCACGCACAAGCAATGCATTCACGGACTTCATTGTCCATGAAGGTTTGCACTTAGATCTTGGGCCACTATGCTAAAAATATTGGCCTTGTATATGAGAGATCTGTTGTCTCCATGCAGCCATTACTTGCTATGAGTGATGAAGCAAATTCCTGGTATTTCTGTCACCATCTGTGCCTATGTACTTTAACAAAGATAATTGAAATTTATCCTGAGCAACTTGATCTCCCTTGCTCTGGGTGTAATGCAGGCTATCATTTTGAATGGCTTGAGAAATATTTTTTCTACCATGTATGTGGTACATAAGGTGAGGAAGAAGCCTTAGGTAAGGTAGCCTAACTAAATACTTTAAGTTGCTCTTAGAATATAGTATGTTCTGGCAGAACAGCTGAGTACAGCTTGTGGAGGTGCTTAATAATAATAATAATAACAATAATAATAATAATAATAACAATAATAATAATAATAATAAATAAGAATAATACATAAAAATAAAAGTGTTCCAATTGTGAAAGCCAGGGAAAATAGTAAGACTCATCATTCTGGGTTCACAAACCACTCATATTGCATGCAACAGCCACACATTCTACATTTGATGCACCCTGCGGTCTGGAAATTAGAATCACAAGGTATGCTGGGAACCTGGAAGCAAAGGGGACTACAGGGACTCCTCTCAGCTGGAGTCTCAGCTTTTGCCTCTGCTGAGCCTGCCACCACACGTGCTATTAACATTCATTATATGAGAGTGTTTTTGTGATGTGGGTGCATCTCCACCTGGAACGAGTTGAAAAAGCATAAAGGCCATCAAAGTGCTATCAGATGTTATTAACGTTGAGCCCACTAAAATCTGGACTACATCTGAACTACTGGCACACAGATGACAAGTCCTACATCCCATTAAGAATTTCCTGAATCCTTAGACGTATTACTCATGTAAAAGTTGCTTCTGAATGGGTTGTCGTTCTTTAAATGACAAAGCAGAGAGTAAGAGGAATATTTCTGATGGTTTCATTAATGCCTTTTCGGTTCAGTGACCGTATCTTCTTTCTGCCACTGTTTTATCTCTCAGGAGGCTTCCTCGCACAAACTCCTCTGCCCTGCCTGGGGCTGCTGATAGCGAGACCTGTGCCGGAGCCCAACCGCCCCGACCACCGTGCTGATCTAAGAAGGGCTCTCCAGCTGTGGGCTGGCTGCACAAACCTTCCCCAGCCCAGAGGCACCAGCCCTCACCGTATTGTCGGTCTCTCAAGCATCTCTTCACCATATTTATGTCTATACAGAAAATGGCTCCTTCCTCGGCTGTGGCTGGCATTTTCTCCCTCTACCCCTTCTGCCCAAGATAATTTTCTGCCCCTTCCGCTCATTCCTCCGTCCCTCCCTCTGTAACTCCCACACCAGGAATACCCTCCTCTCCACTCCTAACTGCTCGTGACAGCTGCCATCTTGGCCCAATCAGGAGTGATTGATCCAGCATCCTTCAGCGCCAAGCGCATTTGATCTGTAAAGCTCTCCAGCTGGGTCTGTAATAACTCATATCCTTTGTGGGTTACACATCAAGCAACTCTTTCCCCATCAGTCACGTCTTTCCTGATAGAAAAGTTCTTCCATGAAGCCCTTCACGGCCAATCCACCATCTCATGCAGCACGTGATGGAAAAAAGTTTTGTACTGCTTTGATGCAAATAAAGCTGATTTCCATGTCAATTTTGTTGAATAAAAACTTCTGGGGGCAGAGACTGTGAATTCTTCTAGGATTTAGGCCATGATAAGAGCAGTCAACTCATAAATATTTATGCCTGAGGCTCACTAAATGAACCACTACTCACTACTTTGTTTCATTTTCATTAACTCTCTTGCTGTATTCACTGAGCTACATTCAGATCCTGCTATACAGACCAAACCGCTGCAATCACTGTCAGCGCAAGGCTGCTGCGTACTGCTCTGTCATCTGGGCTTCCAGCTTCGATAGTAAGAAAATTAGAGTCAGATATTCCTGTTTGTATGAGATCAGTGTTTCAGTGCACCTGCATAGAAGACATAAATACCTTTTTATCTCTGACATTTGGGTGTGTGTCCAGCTCTCCAGCCTCCTTTAGGTTCACAACACAAGACAAATGACCATGTTATATTTGCTATAGGCTGGTTGTGTTGTGTTGTGTTGCCTAAATCACATTTTTTTGTGATATGTTTTGCAGAATCAGAATGTGCTGGTTTGCCTACGTTGCTCGCAAATGTGAAACTAAATATCTCTTCAGAAATTAGATTTGCTGAGTATTTTGTTAGCTATATAACAATCTGTTTTCATGCACTACAGGCACTAAAATCAGGTCAGAACAAGACCATGCAGACCAGTATTCTGTCTCAGAGACAGCGGGCTGCAAAGGAAGAACACAAGGACGGGAAAGTCTGTAGAAACGCTTCTTCCTCATCTGCCAATTTGGGACTCAGTGATTATCGAGCCAGAAGTGTTTGTACTTAATTGTTTTTCAAGTTTTCCTTTCATGATTTTGTCCCACCTCCCATTGATCTAATGTGACCTTTGAATCGCCACACCCTCCCATGCCAAGGAATATCTATGGCTTAATTATATGTTGCGTGAAGTACCATTTTCTCTTCTTTCTGTTTGTTTTCTTAAACCTGCCACATGCAAGTTTCATTTGGCCACCCTAGCTCTCGTAATGAAAGATGTTTAACAATCATTCCATCATTCCCTATTTCCCTCCTCTGTGCCCAAATAAAGTTACACATCTCTCTTTTAGTCACTCACCTCTTTCCAGACCAGAGAGCTACTCTTCATGTCTCATATGGAAGTTGTTCCCTATCTTTGTTCATCCTTTTCCCTGGCCTATAAACTTTTTCCAATTTTACATTTCCTTTGGGAGGTGAAGGACCAGAGCTGTGCATTGTATTCAAGAGGCAGGTGCACTGTCATTTTATAGAGGATCATGGCGATGTGATTTGTCCTCTCTCCTTCTATAAAATACATTTTTATCCCATTATAACCGACAAGTTCTATGTGAAGGAAAGCTGTTTACTGCCATCCCTTGGCCATAGCTAGAATGATCTGGTGCAGAATCCTTAATGCAAAAATCCAGCCAAAATTCCCTGACTTAAGTCCTTAAAGTAAATGTGAAGGTATCAAGGTACCACGTTAGTGAGAAGTCTACAGGGGATGAATTCAGGATGAATCCCTCTGCATAAATGAGATCTCACTGATATGAGAAAAACTAGTCAAATGATATAAAGACCAGTTCTTACTAATGCTGGCAGTGTTAGGCATATCACAAGGAAAAACCCTGAGGAGCAGGAAGTGCAGTTCTCTGATCCAAAGCCCATTAAATCATCCGAGTCTTTTCATTGATTTCTGAGACCTTTGGCACAGATCCAAAGTTCTACACTGATTTTAATCCAAAGACATAAAATAAAGTAATATGAGAGTAGTCTGAAGGGAGGGACTTTGTATGTGAAGCCAAAGTTGCGGCAAACATTAAAAAGTTAACCAGAGTTCCTTCCAGCTGTTGTATTCTTTATTGTTATTCTTATAAAGCACTTTTCCATATACTATCACTCATTATATATTTTACTTATCATCAGTATTTAAGCACAACGAATTATTTATAAGGACTGAATACAAATTACCATGTACATGGAGTGTAACAGAGATAAGATGCCATGTAAATATTCCGAAAATCTCAGCTTCAAATGGCAAATTTACCATGGAGAATAATGTACATTCTTTCATAATCAAGCATGCTTTACTATCTAAGGATGTTGTTCACATTCAGCAGGCATGCATATAATTTACAGGTTGAGAGGCAGTTAATTAAAGTCAGTGTTTTCTTTTATAGAGTGTGGGCTGGGTTTTTTTTAAAGAAAAAATTATCTATCATTGATAGCTCAATTCAGATTATTAATAATATAAGCAAAATCTTGAAGAAACAGCATTATTCACGTATTAATGCGCTCCACAAGTATATAACTGCAGGGTCCTCACCACATCCCAGTGAAACAGGTAGGCTTTCCTTTCTATGAGTGGGTCAAGGAACTCCCAGAAGTCAAGCAGTCTGTGCAGAGTAAAACCTGAATTAGGAGTGACGACTTCTGGGACCGGTGTCCCCAGACCCTCGCGCTCTTTTAACAGCAAAGAGATGGAGCTTTGTTCCACGGCTGTAGTCACCTTCAGGTTTGCTGTGTGCCTTCCCCCCTGGCCATCTCAGGAGCAGAACTTGTCATAAGCACTTGTATAGCTGGACACCATGAGACAGGTGGCAACTCTGGGCTGAGTACAGATACGATAAATCATGAGGGAAAAGGAGGGGGTTCAGCCCCGAATAGATGAACATTTTTCTGACTGATTTCTGGACAGGGGACAGAGAAAGAGGTGAAATTTCGATGTTCTTCCTTTCATTTTAAAATTCCCCTGGCTTACACAAAGGTGCAATGTTTGCAATACCTGCAGTCATGATGGAAGAGCAGCTGGGATCGTACTTCTTTCCCCCAAGTCTCTCTGATGATGACTCATATTGCAGCAGCATGCTGTCTCAGTTCAGTACCTACAGCCACAACCAAGCTGTCCCTGGCTGCAGACAAGGTGGCAGGACGAGACAGTGATCTGGGCCTTGCTTGAGCAAGTGCTGAAAAAAAAAAAAAAATCCTAAACTGGCTTGCTGTGGGAGGGAGGACAGAAAGGCTGCTGAAAGTCAGAGCTTTGCAGAAGTTGCTAGGGAGCACTAGCAAGGAGAGTCTTCTGCTTTTTCATCATGCGTCATCTTTGGGAAGATGAGACCCTGTTGGAAAGTACTCCCTGGAGATGCCTTCATCAAAAGTCTCCTGAGGTATTCAGCCATTTTACAGTAGATTCTCAGAGGAAATCAGAATAAAATATGCCTCCTGTCAGCCCAAGGCAGAAATGCACAGGAACAGTTTCATCTCATTGCAGTTGCTAATGCTTACAAGTGAAGGAGAAATGACTGCTCTTATTTTGGATATACTTTCTTTGATGGCACCTTTTTCTCCCCACAAAAGGAAATCACCTTTTTATACAAACCAATTAAGCGGTCTTGGCCCAGCTTAAAAGCAATGAAGACAATTTCCATGCCAATAATAATATAGAGGGAAAAAAACAAGAAAAACTTGGGATGTTCCAGTTGTGTATCGCCAAATCCAATAGTTGTCAAGGTGATAAAGCAGAAATAAAAGGCTTCCTGAAAATCTAACCTGGTTTCCCAGTTTGGAAGAATAGCAGCTGCACAGGAGATGTACACAAAGATAACTAGCACCATTAATACAATGGGCACATCTAATTTTTCTAACTGTTTCCCTATTTTGTCAAAATTCTCCATTACTCTGGACATTGTCTTTCCCCTGGCTAGTTCGGGACATGAACTCCATCTCTCAATGCTTTTATTTCTTGCTGGTTTTGTGTGTTCATTTTCTCTGGCAATTAACATTTCAAAAATTTCAGCATTGCGATATTTGGTTGGCTTCTTTTTAACACCTGGCTGACTTTTCAGCACTTCCATAATAGTCAAGGGCTCATTGATGACTACTTTAGACTGTGTTCTTGATTTCAGTTCATCCCCTTTGTTACATGTGGATCCAGAACAGAGTTTAGAGGCTAGAATTTTTGACTGTAGTTTTCTGAATTCATTGTAAGACTTGGATAAGACAGTCGCAAGGATGTCTCCCATGTCTGTCAGGACCAAGAACATCAGAGGGATGCCAAATAAAGCATACAACATACAGAGATATTTTCCAATCCGTGTCACAGGATAGGTATTACCATAACCTTGAACCAAAACAAAAAGAGGAAGAGAAGGGAAAGGGAGAGAGAGAGAACATTGTGATTTATTAGGTATTCACATCCTCTGAGCTTTTCATTGCTGTCAATTTTAAAGGTCAATTTTTAATCCAGAGCATACTGTTCTTTTTGGCTTTGCTTTGAAGCTATTAAAATTTCTGAGTCTCAAATGCTAGTTACTAATGCAGGCATCCTACCTCGTCGACCACTTGGAGGTTTAGAGTTTGCCAGTTCTGTCGAATTAACTCTTCCTACCTGATCAGCTGTTTGACTTAACTGCCTGACAACAAGAGGCCATTTAGGGAGGAGAAACAAAAGGGTTGGGGCCAGCCCGAGACCGGTCGGGGTGCAGCCTGTGTCCTGCTGGAGACTGTTATCAGGAAGATTTCCTGACCTGGGAATTGGGGTTAAGAAGGATCCAAAAGGCAAGACAGCAAGAGAGGTCTCGTGTCCATGGGTCTCTCCGCAGGGAAGTCGAGCTGAGGGCTGAGCTCAAAGAGACCACAGCTGATACTGGGGAAGGTAACGGACTGTGTGTGAGGAGCTGGGGAATCATCTCCTGGCCAGCCCCCAGGACCTTACAGCATGACAGCATGATTTCTGGGCATGAAACTCCTGGAGCTCTGGGAAGATTCAGATCTGGATGATTGTCTGAATTTTGAACCTGGGACAGCACTATGGATCAGATTGGGACAATGAGATCCTTATCTCAAACTTAATTTCTTTGCCAAAACTCCTTGTGACGAATGGTAAGCTAATAACAGACTTTGAAATTGCCCCTAGTTCATCAGCTCTAGCTCTAATGGCATATGTTGTATTGACATTGTGTTTGCACTGACTTCACAGGTTTCAGAGTCTCTTAAATGTGCTCAGAAAAACAAAGGATCAAGTGAGGAAGCATATGTTTATCACATGAGGAAATGCATGTTCATTCTAGAGTGCTAAAGCTTACAAATATAAATTACAACAAATAGGGAAGTACTACCAGACTCATTGCCTTTATTATACATAAAATGGTAGCAGAAGAAATACCCTTCTCCTAAATTCAATTTTGGTATTTATATTTCCTTCCTCTAACATATTGGATATGAAACTTAAATTGTAAGTTAGTGCTTTTCTATTACAGTGGGAGAAAACATCAGCATTATATTAATTGTATTAAATTTTAACAACCATTTATCTTCTCATCCTCCAAAAAGACATAAAGCATTTCTTCTCTCCCTTCACAAACATTGTTCTTTTCTAGATAATCTCCCAGGGCAGGTACTTGGCCTGTAAGTTTGTTAGCTCATATGCTGAGCTATGGTTTCCTTCATTTTCTTCATCCATTCATGTTTGTTTTCACTAACGGCTGCCATGGCCTTTGGTCTGAATCCAACCTTGGTCCCTCCTTTGCTGCAAGGCACTGAAAAACTGTTTATTCTCTGTCACTCTGTTCCCCACTGGCTAACTGGGAATTCTAATCCTTACTGCCAAAGCAACTGGGGAAGATTAATTATTGCAGTTATTGTACAAAGTGATTTTCCTTTCTTTTTTTTCTCAATTTCCATGCATTAAAAGTACCTAGTGCAGTTTCAAGGGTTAAAACTTACTTTGAGCTTAAATTTAGCTATCCAGAAATCTAGCCTATCTGAGCCACTAGGCAGCCTCCGTGGGCAGTGAAGAGATAGCAGTTCAGACCACCAACCTTCAGACTAGATACCTCGCTTCTCCTAAATAATTAAAGATAGCTAAGCTGACTCTAACCTGAAGTGACTTATCCGTTCCTAATATTGCAAATAACAAACCCACCACAATGGAAATAGCCACCTATTAGCAACAAATATTCCAGGCTTCCTACTGATCCCCAAACTTGCTCAAAACCTGAGGAAGCTGTGCTAATTCTCAGTGCTATGAAGGGCAAAAATAATGGCAGTTTAGAAATAAATATGTTGGGTCAGTGTGTATGGGGACATTTGTAAAGTCCTATGTTAATGGAGATGGGTAAGTATACCCAGGCAAGAAGTTTTCAACAATATGGTTTCTCATCAGTTTGCTGAAGTCAAAGCTTTCTGATAGAATGTCCTCTTTCAGACATTCCCAGCTGATGGTTTTGCACCAGGAAATATTCACTGGGGTGAGAATTCTGGTCTGCATCTCCAGTATGTGTCTCTGACGACCTAGATGACTTGTCTTCGAACTCAGGGGCTGCAAGAAGCCGAGTTGGACCTGTCACCTAAGACATCAGAGTCTGAGGTTCAAGCCTCTGCTGTGACTTAGGCAGCACACAAGGGTCTCCTACGTGCTCCAAGGGAGTACATTAACTCTCACGCTATTCCTTGTATAGGATAAGCTCTTTCTTAAGGTTCAGATTTTCTTTTGCATTAAGGTACATACCCTTGCTGGGATCTTGAGTATATCCTAATGCAGTGGAGAAATGTCTTTGCAATTTGATACAATGCTGTGGGACTATTTCCCATCCAGCTTTGATTCTGACAAATTTAGATAATCAGTGTCTGTACTTGCCAGCATTTGAGAAAGATTAGCAAAGGGATACAAGCAGCTTTGGGAATGAGCATGAGGAGTTTTATTTAGCAATGCAGAGGGAGCCAAAACCAGAAAAGAGGTTCCTATTTGATCTAGGTCCTCCTTTGAAATATGAAGTCAGAATGAAATATTTCAGAGGTATGACTTAAACATTGCCGTGTGCTGTTAACCCAGAGAAGTGTGAACAACAGCATGGTTAATTATAGAGCCATAGATTTACAAATCTCGGTTAGACATAAATAACAGGGAAGCAATTGAAAAGCAGTGTATGCATAATGAATTACCTCTTCCAGTGAAGAAAACGTTACCCAACATAACACACAATAGTGGGAAGGATCAGGTTTGACTGAAAAATGGAGCTTTCTTTTCACTTTAATAGTTTTGTGTATGTCATATATGAGTACATGTTATAGTATGTATGTAATGATGCAGCTAATCAGCCTGTACCATCACTAGTTACTAAATTCTGGCTTGCTTCTGTGACTCAGCTACATGTGTTTGCAGAACCCCTTGCAGACTCATCGTCAATACTCAGGGGAAAAATTCAAGGGGATTTGGGTTTTGGGTTGGTCTGTTGTTTTTGTTTAAATTCCCTGGAAGAAAGGCATTAGAGAAAGCAGCAATAACAATTGGTTCTGCAGGGGGTTACTTTACCTCTGAACTTACCCACAGTTGTGAATACTGTGCAGCAGAAAAAGAGAGACCCAAAGAAAGTCCATATATCTTTTGGATTGACAAACCAGTCTCGTTCAGCTGTGTTGAGCAGTGCATGGATTTTTTCCTTAAATAGCTCCTCATTTTCTGTCATGTTATCTGTTACAGTAACAACAGGAGATACGGTGAGTGTTTGCAGACCATCACTCAGGGAGCAGGCAGCCTGTTATTCCAGTGAAGTTTACTCCAGCTGAGGATTTGCTCGTACTCTTTTAAAAGATAAAAATATTCACCTCACCCTCCCCTTCCCCCCACCCCCGAAAAAAAAAAAAAATCAGGTGGGTCCAGTGGCTTTGTTGAGTAAAGAAACAAGCGACAAATAAACAAGCTATGCTCCAACAAAGTCAAAATATGACACGAAAAATAAGCGTAAAGAAGCAGTGCACCTACTGGGATGCTTGCCCCAAACAGATCTCACACACACAGCTGCTGCACAGCTACCTGAGTGAAAGTCCAAGCCCATGTATGAGCCCCGACACAGATCCAGGAGGATTTCTAACCCTTCTCCTCCCCTCTAACTCCTCCATCAGCACCACCGGGTCCGGGGCACAGCCCTGTACCTGCCTCCATCCGAGCATCCCAGCGCCAGAGGGCTGGAAGGAACACTCAGAGCTGGGAAGAGGGAGCTGGAAGAGACTTTCCAGGACAGTAGATTCAGTCCCCAGCAATCAGAGGGAAATACCATGGGAATTTCAGCTGTTCTTTAAGGGCCTCGGGTAAGTTGGACAAAAGGGAGAACACAGGCACCTCAGGAAAAGTCTTTTCAGGCAGGAGCACAGGGACCAGGGAAGCTTGCGGTCAAAATCACAGCTAAGGAAGACAAGCAAACAACAGCAGGTAATATTAGGTAAGCAGAGGGAAAATCCTGTTTGCAGGTTCAGCTGTCACTGCTTTGAAGAAAGTCTTCAAAAGCCAAAAATCTCATTCAAAAAGCAAGAGAATGAGTAACTCCCTGTACAGTTAAGTAATTTTGAAATTCCAGTACATACCTGATAAATTTCTGGAGATGTGCCACAGATTCTGCAGAAATTTTCTATATTCTTCACTTAAATTGACCTTCCGGTTACCTTCAATGTGGGAAAACATGAGAGCCCCAAGAAAAGCGTAGATCACAAGAGAGAGAATGAAGCAAGCATGAGGAAACACTGCCCAAAATATTTTTTTACATGCCCTTTTACCTCGCAGAGGCTGTGATGTTGATGCCATCCTAAGCTTGCTCTTTTTTATTTTCTTTTAAATTTTGTGGAGAAGACACAGCTTTTAGAAACAAGGATGAGGATGTAAAAGCTTTTGCATCCTAGAAAAGCTTCTCCTGCGACAACAAGGATTGTTCTGCCTCAGGCTTTCAGATCACATGTCTTTATAAGTGAAGATTGCACTATAGTCCCAATGGAAAAGGAGCACAACTAATCAAGCCTTGAAATATTTCTCAGTTGATGATATGCCACTCCATCCCTGAATTACTATTGATCAGCCAGTGCTGTAATGCACACAGATTCTGTGGGTTTCCATTGGCACCAACTCATGTTTAAAGTTTCTTGTTCTGAACTACGGTTTCCCATTGATATAGTAGAAACATTTCCAACTCCCAGGAGGGAAAATGCACACTGTAAGGGATGGATTTCTTTAAAGATTTCTCCCAGAAATGAACAGGGAAATTTAAAATTAATCAAAAGAAAGGATTGGCATTAATTATTGTCACCTCTGGGCAGACTGTAGAACAATTAATTTCTCTTTCAGATGGCTTAAAGAATCTCTCTATATATACCATGTAATCTTTGTAGGGGGGCTGTCTTGAATTTTAAAGGATTTTTCTCAAAAAAGTCAATAAGGTTTCGCCCAGTTCTCACTTGATTAAAATCTTCCTATTAATTGAAATTCCCAGTGACCCTAGTAAGTACGAACTGCAGGATTCAGTTCAAGGTTAGTGATCTTTGCAAACTATATCCAACTTTAAAAATAAAACCTTTCTTTTCATCCATCACTCTAAAACTTAGAGCAATGAGCAGTATCGCTGTTCTTTACAATGTTAGTAGTGGTAGTAAGGGGAGTTGGACTTTACAGAAAGAGGTGTTAAATATTTCATCTCTAGGAGTCTTTCATTAAAAATTCAAACAGCCTTGTGCAGCCAAGACCTACTGAGCTGTATACAAGCAACATGTCCATACTGCAAAGAAATCCTACATGTTTATAGTGATTTCTTCTAGGTCAAACTTAGCAAATTGCATCACAAGACATTATATGCTCATCAATATGGAAGACTCCACTATAGAAAAGAGGCTTTCAGGGCTAAGACAAAAATAAGCCTGTGTGCTTGCTACTTTTCTGGTAATCTGCCTCATTGACTCAGTCTTGCTTTTTGACAACACATTTGTAAATCCTCTTATTGCAGTCAATCTCTCTTTTTTTTTTTTCCCCATTGACCTGGAACACAGGGTTGAAAACTGCTAATGTTCATAATTAATCAAAAGCAACAGAACTTCCCTAGAGGTTGTACTTAGAGATAATGTACTTAGGTTTGGTGTCCTTACCAGAGGAGCAAAGGACACAGAGAAGTCAAAGGGACAGCTGGAAAAGTGAAGAGGCTGTAGGCAGTGGGATGCTCCATGCTGGAGGCACAGCGCTGGCTTCTCTTGGAGAGTTTTGTAGAGACTGGGTACCAGTGTTATAGAAATTGATAGAGTTTACTTGGATTGCTAAAGAAGTCATGATGAAGTCCCTCTCCAAATGTTTTTAAGGGAATTAAACAGCTATGGCATAAGAGAGAAAGTCTTCACAAGAAGAAATCAATGGTTAATGGAGAGGAACAGAGGGCAGGAATAAAAAGCAGAGGAAGATCATTGGTGGAGTTATGCATGGGTCTGTGCTGGAGCTCTGCTGTTCCACCCATTCATAAATGACCTGGAAAGAGGGTAAACAGGGAAATGGCAATGTTTGCTGATGGCATGAAGTTGTTCAGAGCAGTGAGACCGAGGGCAGATTGGAATTGTCGGAGAACCTGAGGATGCCTAGGAAAGAAATGGCAGATAAAAGCAATGTAGATATGTGTAAAATGGGATAAACGATCCTAACTTCACATACAAAGTGATGGGCTCTGGGCTGAACATCACCACAAACACATCAGCCCAACAACTAATCGGGGTGAAGAGGTGAAGTATATGTTTGGAATGATGAGTTAAAAACAGAGACTAAAACATTGGACACCTATATACTACTGTACAAATGTATGGTTTGCACATACCTGGAGGAGTCAGTGTGGTTCTGGTACCCTGCTCTCAGATAGCACATATTAAAACTGGGAAAATTTCAAACAGCAACAAGGATGACTGAAGGTATGGACAACTTTCAGACAAGGAATGACTGAGTAGTGCCTTTGGCCAGGGAGAAAAAAAACAGTAACCGAGGGAGTATATAACAGCAGTCTTCAAATTCATGGGTGGTCTGGAGAGAGCAGGTGAGGGATCAACTGTTTGTAGTCTCTTCTGGGACCAGAATTGGGGACCATCAAATGAAGCAAGTAGAAATCTGCTTCAAAACAAATAAAACAGGATGGTTTCTCACATAGCTGGAAAAGTCTTCGCCAGAGGATGTTGGGTTTGCATACATTAAAGAAGAGGACGGAGAGATATTTAGAAGAACAGTCATTAATACTGACTACAAATCACAGAGGGTTCAATAACCCTCTGAACTGAAAATAGTTTGCAGCTGAAACAGTGAATCCGGGCACTGGGCCAAATGGGCCCTATGTCTGAGGCAGTATACTCACTTTTATGTTCTTCTAAAAAAGGTTTTCACTGCCCAGTATGGTAATTCTGACACAATCTGTCCTATGGATTTTTTCATCTGCATCTCAGATATAAACCTCTTTCCTCCAAAGTGCTTTAAAATCTTCTCAGGCTCCTCCCATACGTGGTAGGACTGCAAAGTATTTAGCAATTCCCAGGAGCTTCTCAGCCATTTGCAACATCAGGCTCTGAGCTTGTGACAATGAGAAAATTTAATAAAAATATATCCAGAGATGATTTTTACATTATTTGCTTAATCTAAACCATTTCCCACTATTGCTGTATTACATATTTGAACTCAGTTGCTTAAAAGCAAATCCCACTAACCACAAGTTATTCCAAATTGAGTTACTGGTACTTGTATTGAGAGAGATTTTTGCAATACACATTTCCTATTCACGATAATGGACAGCAAACCTGCACTTTTCCTAACTTCCATTTCTTTGATTAAGACAAATGTGAGTGCTCTGAAGGTGCTGCTTGAAAGGAAAGTTTGTGACCACAGCTGCAAAGTTTAATTATTCCAGTACAAATATACGTGTGTTAGAATTCCTACTTTATCTGATGTTCCTGGATTACAAAGGTTAAACCAAGAAGGTCATTGTTTGGGCAGTGAGATGTTTTTCAATAATCAGTAAAACTCTTCCTGCATCAAGCCATCTACATGTTGTCAAAGACCTGCTGTGTTTACTTCTCTTCTGTGAAACACCGTTGGATTCAGCATACTGCACTGACAAATATTCAATAGCGTAACGCCTTCTGCTTTTTTGAACAAAACCAAAGTGACTAGAAGGAGGGCAAATGCCTTACAAAAAAAATGGCAGTGGACTAAATTGTTTGCTTTTGTTTGCATCCGGCGTTGATTCTGATGGGAATACTGTTTGATAAAGGACTAAGACCTCAGCCTGGCAGTACTTCATGACAATGAGAATTAAAAACGTACAGTTCAAGATTGAATGTCAACAAGGATCACGGAGGATTTGATCTATTGCTCTAGCATATGCCTCCAGAAAGTATTTCCAGAATGCACTAATATACCTAAGCTCCCCAAGAAAACGAGTGTTTCTGTATAAAGGTGATATCAAGCCCAAGCAGAAAAAACCCACCCCAAAGCAACAAAACCAAGCAGCAGCAGTAGTTGTATTAAGAAAGCAATCTCAAGGCTGTGTAAAGATTAGATTTGATCCCCAGACATAAAGACACCCCACTTGGTGAGCAAGGTTAGGGGGGTGTCGGTGAGGTTTCAGCAGTAGTGTCCGTGAGCACTTTCAAAGGACTCTTTCCACTTCCCACCCACTATGCTTTCCCCTATCCCCTCCACCCCTCAGGCTCTTCAGAGCTGTGCCTGTGGGATTTCAGCCCACACTGGGGCGCAGAAGCAGTGCTGGCCCAAGCCCAGCCCCAACACCGACACATGACTTTTGTGCAGCGCGTATATATCCTGCCAGATGAGCGACGCGTGCTTTTCAGGTACCCTGCAATTATTTTTCTCCTCCTGACCCCAACCATATTCCCCCGGACTATGAGTTCCCAATACCTCCTGTTCTTCCCACTGTCCCCTTACACCTCTCACTGCTGGGATGGAGAGAGAAATGCACTAATTGGCTGCACAGGGTCTAGGGGATACCCAGGAGAAGGTTTAGCTTCCTTTGTATCCATCTTTAAAAGTCTCAGCTTTCCCGTGAGTCAAGTGCTTGAGCTTGTAACCTCTGGGAATATTTGAGAGCACTCAGGACTAGCATCCTGGCACTGCATATAATGCTAAGTGCATTCAAAGATGTCCAGGACTCTCACCCTGAATAGGAGCATTTCCTTTTTCAGTCTTTGTTCACACCAAAGCCAAGCAAGTGGTCCTATCATTTCATTTACGAGAGGCAAGCACTCTTCATATGCCCCAGGACCAGCCAAGGCTTGGGTATTAGCCTCTGTTCCTCCTCTTTTTTTAGCATGGATGAAGTCACACAGCCAGAAACCACCTTTGATGGGAGGCTTTTTTACCTGGTGACTAAACAGCAGGACCAGCCTCCGTTCATTCACAACCTAACCAGCCGCTTCTTTATCCCCTCTCCCCCAGCCCCAAATCATTGCCTGGGTAGACAGACTTCACTTGCCCCTCTTCTTTCACCCCTTCCCCAAAGCGGAGCAACCAGCAATAGTCTAGAAGGAGCAGAGCTGCGCCCTCAGGCACGCACCCAAAATGGGAAAATTTTTATCCCTTCCTCCTTAGGGAGCTTGTAACCTCAACGTCGTCTCTCTCCTGGAGGTTCATGTGCGATTGCACCCGGGAGCCAGGGGTGCAAGCATGCACTGAGGGTTTGGTTGCTGCAAAACTCGGGTTAACGCCGCTGCAGAGCTCTGTGGCAGGCTCTTCTCCCTCCTTCTGCTCATTCTCCTGTCTGAACCATGTGCTAAGCGAGAATACATTTGGGACTGGGAGGGGAAGCTGCTTCTGGACAGACAACACTCCCCAGCCCCTTTCTAAAGGGCCACGGAGAAGCAAAATCGAAGGCTGACAGATGCAGTGCAACAATTCTTAATCAGCGTGGGGAAGGCTTTGCGAACAAAGCCCGGCCACCGTCACCTCGCAGCACTGTGTACATTGCTCATTTATTTGCGTGACTCGTTTGAATGATGTGATAACGCTTCAGGGTGTTATAACAAATGGAAAGGTTAATATCGCAATGAGTCACCAGTGTAAGACCCCACTGCAAATGAGACACGGTGCAGGAGCCCTGGGTCTCCAGATAAGCAAAGGGGATTACTGAGGTTCAGCTACATGTCTTATGCCAAAGTCTTTACTGAGTTAATGTAGTGAACGTAATGCTAGTATAGTGGAGACTATCTCAGCCCAGTAGTTTCATTTTAAGGCAAACAAGCTCCCTGTGGAGAGATCGGAAAACTGCTTCTTTGGAATTTAATTAACACTAGAGCATGTGAGATTATATGCTGCATAAAAGCTAAGCATCATGATTCATGTCAACAGAGCAATTTTACACTATTTGAACTGGCAAAAACCCCCTTAGATTCAAGACGACAAGTCTACTTTGCTCTTTTAAAAAGATGATGTTTATTCTTCATTATTATTAATGTGGCACCATATGTATATAAGTAGTTTAAAAGAGTGGAATCTAAAACCTTAAATACAGGAACAAGCTTTTAGCTGTAAATATCCACCAGCATGCATCCGAGACTGTCTCTGTGAGTGGCATAGGCCCTCTCAATTCTCAGCATGAGAAATGAAAAAATGACTAATGAAAAAACTATCTATTGATCTTATTTCCAATGTCATACACATGTTCAGTTAAACAGAACACAGATAAGCAATCACCCTCTGCAGGCTGTAGCATTGGCCAAATATTACTGATAACATTAAGGTCAAACCTGTATTTGGAACAGCTCTGAGGTCATTAAGGACTATTAATCCCCAAAGTACACTGCTTACAGTATTTTCTTAGCCATCCATGGCACTTTATAAACCACAGGCAGGAGTCTGTAGGATGCTGACAATCAGACACCTCTTTCTGCTTCCTATCACTGGCATCCGGACTGGACATGGATTAATGTCAGCAGCTCAGAGTTTCTTGAACATCAGGCTAAATTTTCCATCACTTATTTTCATCCCAATTTTGCTAATGACACTCTAAGCAATTTCTCTTCCCCTTTTGTGCGAAGTACTCTTACAATAGTTTTAACTCCATTATCCTACCACTCATTAGTCATTGCGGATTCAAGGGGTGGAAGATACTTTCACAGATGGGTGTGCTGTGGGACATCATCGAGTTGACACTTGTCTTTGAATTTCTTTCAGTTCTGCTGATTTCCTTTAGCTCTGAGCAGGCATACATGAACTTTTCAAACCCTGTCCCACCCATTTCAGCTAATACACCATTAATTAGCTTACCCTCTGTAACGGTGGCCCTTTAAATGTTTTTAGCAGTCACGGGAATAGCTCTTAAGTGCTTTTTAGTGATTCAGTAAACAGTGTTTTGCCACCTTAGTGGGGAGCACTCTTTCAAGCTCTAGACCTGTCAAGCGTAGCTTCACATGTTTAATTAGTTTAAGCCACAATTCCTTGGTGATGTGATCCTGCCTGGGTTGATGAGTAAGACTGCATTATGAAAGTGCCTGCTGCAAAATGTTTTGGCTTAGAAAGGAATGCATGCAAAATTGCCCACCTCTTCTGAGGAATTTCTTACAAAAATTGAGTGTGGAATGAAGTGTCTTCTTCCACTCTTCTCAAGGAAAAGAAAAATCTTGTAGCACTTCTGAATGAGTCATCTGGGCCACAAGCCCCATGTGTAACGAACCTGGCAGATTCACGAAGACCATCTTGCACCCAGGGACTGTGGGCTCTTCCCGAGACTGCCTGGCACCCAGGCTGCCCAGCACTAGCAACACTCGTCACTGCTGCCTGATGCTCGGGCTGCATGCAAAAAGCCATTTAAATGGCATTGACCTTCTCCACGGTCACTTGGGAATTTGAGATATATGGGTGGAGCAGCTTAACTGGAGGATGAATATAAATTCAGGGAGGGTTATTGCTTGAATCCTGCCAGGCAGCCAAAGCCAGCTGGTTGTATCATATTCTGAGCGATGGGGCTTTAGGGTAGAGCAATAGCTAGTGCAAGCTTGGACTGGAAAGTTGGGGATTTACCTTTGATCTAAGCTAAAAGACATGAGAAACACATCAGAAAGGAAAGGTTGAGCAGTTGAGAGAAACATTTGTATAGACGCTGTACCAGAGATTTCAGATGAACCCTGAAGGTCCTGCACACACAGAGGAGGGAGGAGGCAGGACTGGAGGCAACTGCACATCCCCCATGCAGTAATGCATGTTGGCAGTGCTGGTCGTGAGGAGAAGCACAGCCTCCTGAATCCTACACCACCGGACACCTTTGCTCTACCACTGCCCTTCTCATGCTACGAGAGAGAAGGGCGTATGGAGCACAACAGCTGTATTTCACCCAAGGGGTATGTCCAAGTCCAGGAGTCTGGCTGGAAAACAAGTGGCCCCCCGCAATGGAGCTGCCAGCAGTCCTCAGCACGGAGCGAGGCGGAGACCCTTGGCAGGCTGCCTTGTGGACACTGCTGCCTTTTCCTCCTTTTTTCAGGCTAACTGCTGATGAAAGGAGAACTGCAGTGGTAGCCATTCTTGTGCTGCCCTCTTATGCGCTCTTCAAGAGGTTATTGCTCAGCTGTTTATCTCTACCCAATGGTACAATGGCATTGGCTCACTTTAGCTGTTGGGTATCACATCACGCCTGCCAGGATTTCTTGGTCTGTATGCCAGGACTTTCTTCCAGATTACAGAAGACCTCTCCCCGTGGAGGCATTGCACCAAATTTCAATAGTATGCAGAAGTATTTTCTCCCTGGATCACCGTATCCTTAAGGAGAGGTCAAAGGGATCCTTTGCCCCACTCAGCCCCTTCCCTTCCTGAAAGATCCTGATGCCCAGAAGACCCTGAGAGAAGAAATACCTTGTCACAGCACTGAATAATTTGTTAGAAGACCAACCCCATTTCAGCTGGCTGAAATGCTTGCCCCAAAACAGACCCCCCCATCACATTACACCTGCAGATCAGCTTCTCTGGCTGATGAACCACATCTTAAATAGCTCGGAGACACAGTACACAGCAACAGCACAAACCCCATCATCTTATTTCAACACATCACGGGTCCCAGTTGCATGCAAAGCTTGGAAACACAGCGTAAGTGCTTCAGTAAACTCTGCCAGACTAGGGTCCCCTCAATAAAGTATTGGTGCCATAACTGTATTGGCACAATGTGTCCAAAACTCATGCTATTTGCCAGCAAAACCACTGCTGTAGAACTCAACAAGCCACTAGATTGGCTTCAGTATCATTGGTCAGGGTAACATCTAATTACACTTTCAGTAAATCTAGCTGGCACATACCACACTGCCGCTAAAGGCAGGAGAGGAAAAAAAAATCACAAGGTCAGTTGTTACAGACCAGAAGAGAGGCACAGAGAGGCTGTAAAATCTCAGTCTTTGGACACTTTAACATCCAGCTGGATAGGGCCATGAGAAGTCTGATCTATCTTTGTAGTTAGGACTAGAGACCTCCAGAGAGCACTTGCAACCTAAATTCTTCTATAATTCTATGTGTTCTAGCACCACAGTATGTTTTGTTTCTTGTTCAGGTACAACTATTAGAAAACAGCCATCTCTAAGAAATTAATCAGTTATTACATCAAATCTTCCACAGCACAGTGGCTGCAAAGCCTGCAGGGTTATAGGAGTTGTTCTTTAAAACTCCAGCATGAAGCTGGGTTAAAAAGGTCAGAGGGACTCTGACGGGAAGCCTGAAATCTGGGGCCAAACAAGAAGGATCTGTATTTTTTTCTGAACATGCCTCCCGCAGCTGCAAGCATTTGTGATGGGGCACTTGCAACTTGGATGGCTGTGCAGAAGTGGGAAACATCAGGAGGGGACATTACAACCCATATTCAGTCCAAAAGCATAGAAGGGAGCTCTGCGCCCTCACGCTTGGCTCTGCATGCCCTGAGCCCTCCTTTCACAGATGGGGCAGGGGATCAATGCTGGCTCCATGCACCAGGGCCACCGTTGGGCAGCATCAAGTGGCACTGGACACCGGGGCAGCACCGGTGATCACGGGGGCCAGGACTGCCAGACACCTATTTTTCTTTTGTTTGCATATTTGTTTTGTGTAAAAAGTGATGTGAACCAAACCACAATTTTCTCTTATTTTACCCATAAATTCATACTTCCATTACCTACCCAGTTGTAGGTGCTATCTCTGAAGTCCCTTTGGCTAACCCTCCTTTGCTAACAAACCTTGAAGGCAGAGAAGCATCTCTGGACACATTGAGGCTTGCAGTACTCTGAGTGCCAGTGACTGTCATCAGTGTGCCCCATCCAGAGGAGAGGGGAGGACAGGACCACCCCTGTCCCTGCACCCCTCTGCTCACGGAGGCAACTCATGCCATGGCCTGGGTACCTGCTCACAGCAGCGGTCAAAAAAGGCCAGCCCATGCTGGGCACTAATCACAGCAGCGCTGAGCACCATCACGGAGCACGTGTATCCTTTCCTCTGCTCTCGTTTCCCTACCCAAGCAGAGCACATCAGGTGTGCGGCTGCTTCACCTGAATCTGGCATTGCATCTGGATGGGAGGAGATCTTCTTCCATAGCTCTCACCCCCAGGTGCTTGCTCCCCGATGCTGGAGCCCGGACCGTGGATCCTACTGTTCAATCCAAACTGCTGCAACACAGCAAACCCGAGCTCTAAACTGCTACTACCTGAGCTGCTCGAAACCCTCTTTCATCCAGAGGGGACTAGATCCTCTCCTAAGTGCTTAGATGGTACTTAGCCATTTCTGGTGTGTTACCTGCTGATGGGGTTCTCCAAATACTGCTCTCAGCTGAATAACTGATTTCTTTGCATTTACTGATTCCTCTACCAGTTGCCCTGGGTAGGAACTGGAAATCTACCAGGGTTTGCTACGGGTCAACGTTTTTAAAAATATTTCCAAACTGAATGAGGGATTTGCTATAACCTGCACAATGTTGCAGGCTGGATGAGGCATCTTAAAGCCAGGAGCTTTGGATGTAACTGAGGTTCGTATCCAAATGCACAAGAAGAGGGTTGCCAAAGGACAGGGAGGCCCTCCTTCCTGAAGTCTCATTCCAGCAGTACAGAGAACCTCTCTCCTTCCTTGTGGTCAGATGTTTACATAAGTAAAAGTAAATTATCCTGGGAAGTGCCCTTTGTAGTTTTGGACCTTTTTCACCCTTCTGAAATGATCATGATTTTTGTTCATTAATTTGAGACTGAGGTTGTTTGCAGTCCAGCACTAATAGCAGAAATATGCCTTTTATACCAATTAAGCATTCAACTTAATGCTTTTATATAGCTGATTTGTAGCAGAATTTGGTCTGACTCTGCTTTCATTTAAACTCATGTAACCCAGTTTAATGGATTTGAAAGCAGAATTAGCTTTTTTTTTTCTTTAATAAGTCGTTGCAGATATTCTAGCTGTAGACTCATCACTCAAACCATACTCCTCTCTCCTGCTTGGCCTCTCTCTTTCTTTCTCTGTCTCAGAACTTGCTGCTCTCTGCTGTCTTCTAGGAGAAACGTGCAACACATACAACATACGATATTATAGAGGGAAATCCCAGTCCAGGGCAGAATTATACTCTGTTTTAAAGACATGTTTAAGATGGCTAAGTTGAGACTCAAAAGTACTAAGGCTGTAACTTGGACACATCCCCTTATGCATTTGCATGGAGTTAATGTCTTTAATTTACAGGAAGTCATTCTATGTCTTTGTCAGGACCATGGCCTCAATCAGTACACAAAATGGGTACAGTTCACTTAGAGAACATCTAATCAATATTTATTTTACCTTTAGGTCTGTTTATCAAAGGCAAGCTCTGCAGCAGATATATGATGTAGAGAATTTCAGTCTGAATGTTTAAGCTGTGAGCATGCTTCTAGAAAAAACACAACCTGCTTCTCCTTGGGGATACATCTGGCCATCTTCTTCTCCTGGGATGATGCCATTCCTCCCATCACTATAAGACACCCCTGAAGGAAGGTCCAGGGGGACCAGGTTGAGGTTGGGGTCACCACCAAGTGGCCCTTAGAGAAGAGGTCAGTCAGGAACAGGACATCTGAAACGTTCGTGCAACAGCAAACCATTCCCTCCAGGGCACACACAGATTCAGCTGAGCATGTGTGCTACACTGTCGGGAAGAGCGGCCGGAGTCAAGAATCACACTCAATATGAGTTAACATCTTGCTCCTTTACTGTTCAGACGTCTTGACATTTATACAAGACTGACTTGTCCACGCGCCTTATACAATACTCTAATTGGTACAATACCCCGGTTCACGCGACACTATCTTATCCTCTACTGGCTGTGCAAGCTTCTTCACGAGGTGTCCAGCAGTTACTTATCTCATTCTTCGGCATCCAGGAGTTGTTTGTCAGGCTCTTCTTATCTTCCTTTTTCCCAGCGTACAAGGACACAGGGTCCTTGTCCACTTCAGCACTTTGTAAACTTATGCTTCGTTCCCAGCTAAAGGCTGGATTGCTCACATGCCTTTGCCCAGCCAAGAAATCCTCAACACTACACGACATATACCCAGGATATTCATACGAGCAAGAACTGACCCTGCTAAGAATGAGTAACCGGCTGCATGGCCCTACTGTGCTGGAGAAAGTTTCTGTGCTGCAAAACCTGGTTGAACTTCCCTGTTGCAAGCAACAGAAAGCAGATTCTTACAAAAAGCTAGTGTAAGATGGCCTTGTGAGGGGTTGTAAGGATAGGACGTGTCAGAGGCTGAGCCACTGACACTGCAGTGCACATCCATCTGCTTTAAGAGGAAGCCTGTAGCTTCCTGAAGGAGAAAACTAGTTTAAGACGCTCTCACCTCTACATGTATATTCCCACTTTGCTCGGGTTACAGCAGATTTCTGTAAACAGTTGCACTGGATCCCAGAAGGGGGTGAATTGTGGCATAGCCAGAGTGCTGGATTCACAGCAAAAAAAAAAAACCACACCTGTGTGAAAAATGCACCTTGGCAATAAGTATCTCTGTTTGCAGAACCCCATTGCAAAGTGGTTTCTAAAGAGCAAGTCTGCCAGTGCTGTCAGCCCTGCCCAAAGTGGCATGGGAACAGCTACACTAGGGCAGGAGCCACAGAGCCCACCATCTCCCCCTCCTCTGTTTCCATCAGCAGTTGCTTAGGAAAGGCTACAAGAACAGGGCAAGCGTGGAGTGGTATTTTCCCAGAACAGCCTTTTAGCCTCAAGCAATTTGCAGTTCATGGACTTCCTGAGCCAAAGATGGTATCTCTGTGACAAGGAAATAATTTCAAGTATTTCCAAGCCCTTGAAAGAAACAGGAGTTCACCGAGAGGAGGCATCTGCTGGGAAAACCTGCCTCCAGGCCGGGGCTGGCTCGCGTGCGTTTTATCCACCTTCCAAATTGGTTTCCAGGACAAACTCTGGGAGTTTGCGAAGCAAACAGCAAGTCAGCCAAGACGACAGCTCCTGGGAGCGGACGGCGGGGCGGTGGGATGCCCGGTGGGTCCGGGCAGGGACCGGGCGGAGGCGGCGACCGCCGGGGAAGGTGTATGGAAGGGGGGAGACGACAAAGTCGGTCCTAAATACCGGCAAGTTGCCGCAAGAGGGGGCTCAAAGCCCACGGGCCGGCAGCTCCTCCGGGCGCAGAAAAGCAACGGGCTCTCCCCGGCCGCAAGCCCCGGAGGATGCTGAGCATCCCCCCGCACCCCGCCGGGAGCCTGGGTACCCCACGGGGGTCATCTACTCCCAAGAGTGTGTTTGGGGAGAGGTGGGAAGCCAGGCTGGAGGGAGGAAGAGACAGCATCCTTGCAGGGCAGTTTTGGCAGCTGGCACCCCGAAGCGTGTCTTCGCACGAAGACGCGTGTTGAGCGGTTGTGACTTTATGTGAAAGTCCTTCTTTGGCAAGTAAGTCAGTAAATGCAGCAGGGAAGTTAGGAGCGGGGTCCTACGAATTTGTGGGTGAATTCCTGGCACCAAATACACACAAACATACATGCAACCGTGTGTAACATCCCCTTACGTGTTGCCTTATGGATTAATATTTAAAGATCTGGGTCAGTTGACCAGAGGCATGTTCTCAGGGACCTGATCTTTAGCTGCTGTGAACTGTAGCAAGAGGACAACACAGAGAGCAGCCCCAAAGGGTTATCAGGTACACTGGATGCACTGTGCCGTGTGTGGGCTTGCCGTTGCTTTCCTGGGCACCTTGGCTCCTTTTTGAGAGCTCTTGTTTGTGGCACAACACCAAAAGAGCAGCCCCTGGTTTTGCAGGCAAGGGAGAGAGAGCAAGAAAGGAAATCTCCAGAGAAACTACATTTTGCAAGTGTAACTATGGCAAATACTTGCTGGCTTTCCCCACAGCCAGCCTGCAGCTAGTTTGAGGAGTGCAATTTTAACCATAAACCCCAAGAACCTGAGATAACATTGATCTCTCCCCTGAATCTCACCTGGATCTCACTCACTCCTGTCTGACCTCTAGGCTAGTACGAGATGAAATTGGGGCAGAGACACCATGAGAGCCTACAAGCTCTACCTCCCCTTGCCTAGAACATCTGCTCTCCCATCCTCCTGGCCAGCTCTCCCCACGGTCACGCAGGACGTTCCCCCGAGCTGCCTCCCTGTCACGCAGAGCTGTGACACCCTGCCTTAGTGCCGGTGATGGAGAGCCTCTCCGCTTCGCCTCCTTCTGTTTTGGGGGGGAAAGGAGCTGGTAGCTGCTGGAACACGCTGCTATGGCATGGGTACCCCTGACAGTGAAATCCGGGACATCTTTGAAGGGGAAGGTTTCAGCTTTGCACATGCAATGATGATGAGCTCTAAGGGATCTCCCGTACAAGGTACCTAAGTTGGACTGTGCTGTCTCCCAAAAGACATGTGAGAACTGGTGCAATCCTGGCTGCCCCAGAGGCCAGGAGCTAAGCAGACTTAGCTGGTCCCCTCAAACTCTCATGTCCCCACTAAAATGCCAGCTCCTGGGCCTGTTTCAAAACTATAGGTTTTGCTGGGATACTTGCTGGGATAAGTAACACATCTGAAATTCTTCAGAAACACCTTCAACAGGGAATTAGGTCTCTTCAGTTGATTTTTATGCATCTTCCAGCCAGCTCAGTGGGCTGAGGGCACATACCAGCACCCAAGGACAGTGTAAGTGTTTCTGAAATGCTTGAAGGGCTCAGAGATGACATCCGTCTTCATACCATGCGTGGGTTAGTCACCTCTGGCTAAGAGGATACACATAGACTTTCACCTCTAAGTCTCTTTAAACACTTACCAACGTCATTACTTTCACAGCAATCTCCAAGCACTTCAAGAAGCCAAATACAAGCCAATGCATGTAAAGAAATCAAGTTACAATTTTAAAATAGACTGGACGATATATGCTGTCTGTCCAGGCTTTCGTTAAAGATTAACCGATCACATACTCTCAACTGAATTTTTGACTTGGAGTATCGCTGCCAATCACTTTCCAGCCAGATCCTGTTCCACTTTATTCCTGTCCTGTGGAAACAAACCTATGGGAAATGAAAGCTAATAGTGCATGGTTTATTTTCAGACAGATGTAATACCTCCAGAACTACTCTTTGGATTTTGGCATGAGTTTTAAAATAGGATTCTCAACCTGTTCTAAGTAAAATGGGAAAATATATATCTTTGGTTGTGGCAGAAAGTATGGAGAAGGAAAACTTCTTCTAAGCAGCACTTTCCTTTCTATAGTCCCTCCCCTTGCTCAGGGATCAGAGCTGCTTGTAGTCCCTTTCCCTTGAGCCACCATTTCATTCATTTAAAAGCGATCCCGGATGCACTCGGGAAACCCCAAATGTCACAGGTGGCAGAACCGCAGCATCTCTGTTGGGAAGCAGGACTGCCTTCTTCCAGCTTGGCCAATGGCTGGAAAGAGGTCCTGCCTCGAGCCAGGTGTGTAATCTCTTTTGACATATGCTTAGCAAGCAAAATCAGAGGCAAGGTCTCCTTTCAATATCTGGGACTGGAAACTGGCCTGAGCTGCAACGTTCAGTGGTCAGTCCATGCCTTTGCCACGCTCCTGCTTTGTGCCTGCGTCCTGCCAGAGGCAGCTGGGATGCCAACACAGCCCAGGGACTGTATCCATTTCAGCGCGTGTGTGTCGAAACCCTGTGTTGAATCCTACTCTGTGTGTTGAAACCCTTAGATTAAATTTTTGTTTAGTTACCCAGCTGATACTAAATACTTTGAATATAATGTGAGGGGAACCTGGTTTACACAGGTCTTTCCCCCCCGCCCCCATCAATTCTGCTGGCTCAGGTGGACTTTAGAAATAAAGGCAAAGACTGAATCTAATTGTCATGGATGAATCTCACAGGATTGCCTGTAACCTATTTGCCAGCCTTAAAGTCTTTTCACAAGTCTGCAAAATATAACATTTTAGTGCTTTTTTTTTTTTTTTTTGCCAATAACCATGCTAATTGGTTGTCCCAGTTGTGCAGATTGCACTGGGGCAGGAGGTGTTCCGATTATTCCCTTTGTTTATGGTATTAGACTTAGACTATTGTTGATCTTATTGTTCTTATTTGTAACATGTTTGCCTCACTAGGACAGTAATTGTGTCAAGCAAGTTGGAGTCCAATCTGCAGAGCTGAATGTTCAGAACTGCAAAAGAAAGGCTCCAATTTTTCAAGCAGCAGGCGTATTACTCCTCCACTTGGATTATTAAATTCTAATTATAGCCTGTTGATCGAGTTACAGTGTTGTTTGTAAATCTAAATACAGTTCTCTAAAGCCTGCACTGATATGCATTTTATTTCTTAACCTGTTGATGCTTGGTAAAAAAAATACCAGTTTGCCTAATAGAGCAGGTAGAGGTTAGCTTACTCCCAATCAAGCTCTCTTTTCCTCAACTGTATTCCTTTGGATACGTTTGGGAATGAGCACTTAACAACATGGGTAACACCAAGAACAACCATGACTGATGCATTTCACATAACGCCTTGGTACCTGTGGACTCACCAGAGCTGGGGTCAGGAAGAAATTTTCCCTTAGGTAAGACTGGCAAGGGCTCACGGGCTTTTTGGGAGGAGGGGAGAGGCAGTTGGGTTTCATTTCCCTGTTCTCTGGGCAGTTACCCAACCTCCGCTGGGAATGGCACCTTAACAATTCCCTCTTACACTCGCAGTTCCTTTAGTCCCTTCTCTTCTTTTCCTGTAATGTTTTCTGCGTTTTGGCCTCTTTTACAAGAGAGTTCTGGTTCATCACCCCGTGTGAGAAGGTGTTTTGTAGGGTACATTGTGTGTGCAGTAGGGTTGGTTGAATCCACATACAGTGACTTCATATAAACTAAGTATCACTGAGGCAGTCAGCTGTGATGGCCATGACGAACGTCCGTGCCCTCCCAAGCCCTTTTCTTTCCTCTGTCTTTATCAATGTTAAATGCAAGGAAAGCAGAGATGCCTGAGCCAAGCGGTGTGAGCAGCAGCGGTTCCCAGGAACTGCTGCGTTTCAGATGGCTGGAAGTCTCTGTAGCTCTGTGCTGTTAGTGTACCTGCAGCATCTTCCCCCACCTGTAAGAGTACAGGAGGGGTTCACAGTAAGGAATTACCGTGGTGGACGATTGCCTGAGTCCATAAACCATGCTCCCATCTTAACCTTATTTTTTCTTCCAAGCCTTCTTTTAAGCACCAGGACACTCGTGTGCTCAGACTGCTCGCAAATACCTGGCACGGGCTTTCCTACGGCACCAGCCAGGTTTCTCATGCACTCGGGGAGGCAGCCCACGGTCGCTTAACTGCTGGGCATGGCAATCACCAGGCGCACACTCAGGATTGCTACTAAATCCCAGAGGGCTCCTCCCAGAGCCAGACACAGCTCCAGGCAGTGAAGCATCGCAATATGTCGCGATAGCAGGAAGGGCTGGGAAGGGTCGTGGATGTTTTGACAGGGGTGTGGGGGGAATTAGCCCAATACCTCCTTTCATCCTTGTCACTCAGAATCCACCAGGGAAGGAAGGGAGGGAGCTGCCCCTCCTGGTAGGGAATAAAGTGAAGCTCTCTGAGAGATTTTCTGCTGAGGTCCCTGTGATACAGATGTCCGAGCAATGGGCAGCCACAGCAGGTACCACCCTTCCCCATTGACCCTTTCTCATGGGCCCAACAAGGAAAGTCACTGGGATCCGGGGGGTAAAGCCTGCCTCCTCCCCTCCAAATAGCATCCGAGCCTGCAGGTTTGGCCTGGGCAAACGTGGAGCGAGGAGTATAGGGATTGGAAGACACCAGGACATCCCAGTGACTGGGATGGGGATGGAGCGGGTGTGGGGGGAAATTATTGAGAGGGCTGAACTCTCCCCCACTTACAGATATCCATGCTGAGATGTGCAGGGTGCTGCTTCCTCCTGGGAGGAAAACTGCTGTTTCCCTGCAAAGCCCAGTGGATGGGTTGGGGGGGGGCACAGCCGCCGAGCCGTGGGAAAGGCCTGCCCATGGCTGTGCTTGCATCTCCATGTCCTCTTGAGTGGGGACGAGAGGGCTCCATCTCCTCCAAGATGTCACTGAATCTCGCCAGTGCCCCCACAGAGGTATGAAGGAAACTTTCCACTTCTCACATGGCTGTGACTTTAACAGGAGCAAAAACTATCGAGCCTCGGGTGTACATGAGGGAAAGGCTGAGCCTGGCTGGAGGAGGGCAAGGGGGCTGCTTCTGCTACAAGGAGTGAGGGAGCAAATCCACCCCTCCATCGGGGCAGAGTGCAGGGTGGTACCCTAAGTGCTGGGGATGAAGGTTGGCTGCGGCAAAAAGGCTCCACTTTACCCAAGGGACCGGCTGCTGGATCCCTGGGCTCCATGATCTTCACCCCTCCTGGAAAAGCCTTCTTCCCACACCCCCGTGTGCATTTAATGGGGAGAAAGAGGCTTTTCCTGCATTTAGGCGATCCCAGCAACCAGAGCCCCGCAGATGCCGACCCAAGAGGTGAGGGAAGGACCCTCACTCTGCCCCAAGGAGAGACACTTACACGGCGAAAATAAAAACCCACCGCCGCTACCGAGCGAGCAGGTCTTGAAGCATCCCTGAAACCCAGCGGGAAAGGATGTAACCCCGGGGGATCCCGTCCTGCCGCTTGTCCCTGTTCCCCCGTCCCGATCCCCGCTGCTGTGGCCGGACGGGAGAAGGTGCCGGTGCCGTCCCTAACCCGGCATCCCCCGCCGAGGGGGTCCATCGCCAGCCCGGCATCCCCTCAGACCCTCAGAGGGGGCCGCTGCCTGGTTTAAGCACACACCGAGGGGGAGAGCCCTGAGCTGCCGGGAGGCCCCCAGCCCTTCGGGTTGCTCCGTGCCCCAGTGGTTGGTGAGGCTCCGGGAACCGAGTTGCCCCCTCGCAGGGAGCGGGGTCCCCCAGTTTGAGTTTTCCAGTTCTGAGGGTTGGATAAGGGAACGAGGATGGGTTTGGTGCCTTTCGGCATTGCTGTTTTACCGAGGGATGGCCGAGGAGAAGCACAGAGCCCCGGCCACACCGGTACCGAGGGATGCTCCCACCCGCACAGCGAGGACACCCGTGGCCCGGCCCCGACGTGTCCCCGGCTGGGCCCGCAAATTCGAGGGATGCCTGCCCGAGCCTGGGGAATAAAATAAGAAAAGACATCCAAGGCAAACACCCGGCTTGACCGTAACCCCCTCGGCTGTCAGCCGCTGGCTGGGAAGCGGCGGCTCCACCACCGGCGGCGAAGAGAGAAAGATGGAGCCGGGCCAGGTCCTGCGTGGGGAGGGCGGGGGGCTGATGTGGATGTCCGCTGGCAGAATCTCTCGTTGTAACCGCTGCCAGCCCCGTGGAAGGAGTCACGGAGCCGCGTTTGGGGAGAGGCTGCGGTCCAGCGCCTCTCAGGCGCGGAGTTAAGGCTTGAATCTGGGTTTCCAAACCACCCCTAAAAATCACAAATAAGGTCGGCGAAGCTCCCGGTCGGAGATCCGGGAAACAAGAAGCCCGTTTCCAGGCATCAGCCGCTGCCGGGGACCGGCGGGCCCCGCCGCCGGGGAAGCGCCCGGGGCTGAGCGGCTCCGCTCCCGCCCGGCAGCCGCCGCCGCCGCCCTCGGGGCCGGCGCGATCGATCTCTCGACTTGGCCCAAAGAAAACACCTGCAAGAGCTGAGCGGGCGATTTGATTTACTGTGTTGGAGCTTTCCTTCCTTTACGCGAAAGCTCCGCGGTTTTTCCGTTGGGTGCCCTCCCTGCGCCGCTCTGGTACCCGAAGACCGTCGACGACAGAGACGAAAACGATTTTACGGACAAAATGGGGAAGGAAAAAACAAATAAATATTTCAGTGGGTTTTTGCTTTCCAGAAACCAGCCCTGACACCTGCTGTGCAAAAAGGCAAAGGCAAATGCCGCAAAATCGTCTCTCAGTGAAGGTAAAATTCGACCGTCCGCCGCGGGGAGAGGTTTTAAAGCAGCTGGTGAACTGTGGAATGTCTCGGTTTATTAAAAAAAATTAAAAATCCTTCCGTTAAATCGTTTAGTGCTCCTAACCTGTTTAATATCAAAGGAGGTTTTTAGATGCGAGGCGGCACTTTCAAAGAAGGGACTACCGACACCGAAAACGATTTTAGTGGCGCTTCCACGTGCGAGGCACGTTAGCGAGTCAATAAAATGTGTTGCGGAGGTTGGCAAATCTCTCCAAAATTGTGTTTACTCGAGATAAATTAATTCGTTTCGGATGTCAAAAAGCACGCTAAAGCAGTATTTCTCGTTTTCTCTATTTGCCTCCTCTCCCGCACTATTTTCTTTTTTTTTTTCATTCCCTTCTTTTCCTGCCGTGGAAAACACGCTTTATGCTCTTACTCTCTAACGGGATAAAGGAAAAATTACGAACTCAGCCTGCCGCTTATCTTTTCTTTCCTGGTTTCCCCTCAGCCGAACAAAACCCCACCCAAGCCCACGCTTTTTCCCAGATGCTGCGGGTTGCCTTCCTCCCTCTCCTCGGCTGTTTCTGACCGCGCTGCGGGTCAGCGAAGGGATCCTGGGCTGGGGGCGAGCCCGGGCGGGGAGAGGCGAGGAGCCCATCGCCGTGTGTGCTGGGGGCTCGCAGCCCTAACGCCCCCCTCCATCTTGGGAGGTGGCACGCACGAAAAACAGAAGAAAAAAAAAAATGAAAAGAAAAAAAATGAAAAGAAAAAGAAAAAAGCGGGTTTGTTTCCCCATTGTGTCTGTGTCCTGAATAGAAACCTCTGCGGCTCCCCGCCCGCCCCGGGAGCCTCTGGGCCAGGGGGAGGGGGTGGCGGAGTGTGCGGGGGGGGGAGTTGGCGTGGTGCCTCCCGGCTGCCCACGGCACCGGCGGGCGGAGGACGCGCCCGGGGAGCGGGG
>NW_010972620.1:2807322-2821241 GCF_000737465.1 Haliaeetus leucocephalus
GGCCCGGCAGGTCAATGGCCGCCCCGGCGAGGGCGTCTCGGAGGGTCCCGGGGCCCCGCCGCGGGCAGGGCGGGAGGGGAAGGTCGCTCCCCGCCACCTCCCGGTCGTCCCGGTCGTCCTCCTGGCCGCTCCCCCCTTCCCACCCCGCGCCGGGCTGGGGGGTGGCCGTTCCCTGCCCCGAAAGCCGCCCGGGAGGCAGCGGCGTTCGGTCGGGCGCCGGCTTCGCCAACATCTCAGAAGAGCTTTATGTCGGCTTCCCCTTCTTCTTCTTTTTTCGTTTTGTTTTATTTTCCCCAAAACCTTTTTTTTCCCCCCCCCCCCCCCCCCCCGGCGCTAATTTGCCACAATTTAAAATAAAGCCAGGAGCACTAAGCATCAAACACCACTTTCCCAAATGAACCACTTAAAATAATTCCCCCCCCAGCCTTTGGCTGGTGCCTGGTGCAGCAGGCTGCAGGCAGAAGAAGAGATGTTTCTGCCGTGCAGGGCAAGGGAGCACCGGGACGAGGGGGCGGCCACGGGGGAAGGTGAACTGGAAGGGTTTGTGCAGCAGGTACCTGAAAGTATGAAAGTGTTACCTTCCAAAAAGAAGTTACTTGAAAGCACTACCTCATCTCATCTTCTCAAGACCATTAGGCACTTATTTTTTTCCATCCATGATTTAACATACCGATCCGACGCCGGGTTTTGGGCTAGATGACCCATGGTCCAGCTGTGCTCTACTAGTTGTGGCATCCTACTTACACTAGGTGAGTTACGGTTCCCCAGGACCGGACAGAATAACTAAACCGAGCCCTGCCAATTCCATTTTCCCCACTGTAGAGGAGGTGATGTTTTTGTGCAGTTAATTCTAAAATGCTTGGCAGCTTGCCCGTCAAACCCTGAGCATAGAAAAAAATGCAAACAAATTCTCTATTTAATAGTCCCTGGACAGTGCAACTAATCCATTCTAAACTGGTAATGGAGATCAATGTCAACAGGTATGCAGCGAGCCAAATACTCTGCACTCAATGGAAGACACTTTCCTTCTGAATGAGGATTATGTGCAAAATGTAACTTGGCAGAAGGATCCAAATTAAATTCATGCTTCAGTTAATTCAGATTAATTTTCCTGATTGCCCTTGCACACCAGACAACCAAATCCCTGTTTATATCTGCTCGTTTTCTTTTAAACAGTTGATATAAATCTCTTCTCCTGGGGAGTGTTGCAAGATGCATACATTAAAGATTGTGATTCACTCAGGCACTAATTAGAGTTATAAAACACCTGAGATGGATTTTTATATCACTGTTATTACTACAAACATTATTTTGAGATATTGGATCCACTGTAAGGCTGTGTTTCCAGTGTTTTTTCACTAATATGCTGCAAGCAACATTCCAGCTAATCACCTTAATGGAAATCAGAGAGGAAAATGGTCTATTAGGCTACCTAATCTATCCTCACTCAGTAGTATTTTCTTACATTTTTCGGTCCAGCTTTAAATTTAAAAACAATCCATGAGAATTACTCTGCAGACTTGAGAGGTAGTTATACCACCAGACAGCTCAGAAAAAAGAGAAAATATTAAAAAAAAGGGTTGCTAGACAGTGTTTTCTGATGGTCAACTGTATTTTCTTTCTTTAGGTTTTATTTTATCCCATAGCTTTAAGTCACACGTCCCTCTGACAGTTTAAATATGTGTTCTCTCTTCTTCATCTGTACACCTGTCACCATGACCCTACCAGGTTTTTAATGTCTTTTTTTTTTTTTTTTTTTCCCTACAGAAGGTTAATAAAAGAGTGCGGGTTCAGCTCGGGCCTCATTCCAGACAGGAACTTGACTACTTAATTATGTCCAAATTCTTGCTGTTTTTCCCCCCCGTTTGGCACATTGATGGCAAGCAGCATAATATTTCTTGCAGATTTTTTTTTTCTCTGAAGTGATAGGAGAAGTTGGGATTTTCTTTGCTTTGGCCCCAGCCTGCATTCACTGCTGTTTTCCCTGTGAAACATTTACATCGAACTGGCACCCCATAGAGAACCAATGTACAGAATGGCAGCGTATGGAAGCTTTCTGGATCAGGGTAGTGCATTTTATGTCACTGTCTCGATGTAATTTTGCCCTCTGACGAAGGGTATGGTTCCCCGTACCCTCTCCTTGGCAGAACTCCTCCCGACCTAGGGATCTCCTACCTCCTTCTCCATCCTCACTGTAACCCCCTGCACTTGTGCCTCCAGCACACCCCATACCTGTGCAGCTGATACAACAGAGGCACAAAGGACTCTAACGGGGGGGACCCAGCCGTATTCTGGCGGTTATTTTATTCCATCTGCTTCATCATGTAGTTACTTAATGCTATAGCTGGCACCACTTGGAGAAGCAGCCACAGCCTGGTGATGTGCAGGGGTGGCGTGCAGAAACTGCCTAACCAGGCTCTGCCACCAAAATGATGTCACCACGCCGCAGCGCATCTTTCTGTCGTCATGTAAAACTGCTTATGTCATACACCGGTGTGACACAGCCTGGCCTATTGCTTTTGTTGGTGGTCAGAACACTGCACAGATTTAGAAAGGAAACAAGCACGTCTCCTCCTGGCCTGCTCGCCCCCAAAAGCAGCCCTCGGATCGGATGACGTGCAATTCCCTCCCCTAGACTAAACCAAATACAGTCCGGTAGTTGCCTGAGAAACAATAAAACATATATGAGACAAAACATTCATTTACACCACTTTATTTCTACAACAATGAGAGAAACCGGAATGGACCATTGTTAAAGATCACTATTTCCTGCTCTGTATTAAATGTCTCATCTTCCCTGATGCTTGTTTATTTTATAAATGTCTCTGCTTTGGCTTTCATATTTAGCTGCCAGCAGGACACCATTATCCCCTGACAGCATTCTATTCCTTCTCCATTGTCATTACCGCTGAAGCGATGTTATATTGCTGTGCTTGGCCTAGATGGCAGGGCTTTCTTATCTTGTATTTCCCATTACTTTTCTAACCTAGACTCCCGTCGAGGCACAGAGCAGAGGTGGCAATGCTTAAAAAGCAATGTTTTCATGAAGTATTAACAATTCCGGTTTTGACTTAAAAAAAACCCCAACACCGACAACTACTCTTTATTATTATGATTTCAAGCACCACTGGGAAGGAATTAAGTTGAAGTGCATGGGCTGCACCTGCGATGCAGTCCTGAGACCCCGCGGTGCCGCAGGCAGCGGTGGCACACGGGGACTGTGGGAGGTGATGGAGGGGAACTTGTGGGGGACCACACCAGCGTGGCAGAGTCCCCGTGGCCTGCAGTGGACCTGGAAGAAGTGAAAACGTACAAAGACTCTAGGACAGAAGTGCTGTTTCCAATTTTTTTCTCAAGGGCAGGGGTAAGATGCCCACCCCGGTGCCTGCGTGCCTTCCAAGGGGGTGCGCGGTGCTGACCCTGCCGGATCCACACCTCTGAACAGACCCGAATGCCCGTGTAGCGTGGCAAGATGAGCCATGCAAGGCCTGAGGCAAAGCTCCTTGAAGTCAATGAGAACATTTCCATTGATTTCAAGGACTTTGGATTAGACTCTTTAGCATCCACAAATGAAAGATACTGTATTGGAGCCAACTGGTATTTTTTTAGGGCCGCATTGCCCTGCTGCCTGTCTGTTTTGTTGATCTCAGAGCATCACCAGCAAAACAGCAAAACCAACAGCAGACAATCTGTCAAAGTCCTATTATGTACCACACTGCTTCTCCTTTCAAGTGCTGAAATCTAATAATCCACCTAACTCTCCTGCCCTTCAGACGTGCACACTGCATTCCTTTTAACACGGCTATGTCTCTCTTCTCTTTTTTTTTTTTTTTGAAACAAAATTCCCACGTGGAGGTATCAAGGTTTTCCTACAGCTCTATTTCATTTAAAAAATAATTGGATCGTTATTTTCTTTAAGAACCAAACTTCAACAGTAAGTAATTTCTAGAGATGTCAAGTGGCTCAGCATAAAAGTTAATCTTGATCTATCGGTTTGTTAGGTACATTTACGTCCAACCAGTTAGCTCTCCTTAAACAAAAGTGATTTAAAGCCCTTTCTGGAGAGCATGAAAATGATTCCCCCAGCACTTACATCCTCAGCGCCACAACCCAACAAAAGCAGGCTTATCTTTAAGCGTATGAGTAGTCCTGTCAAAGTCAATGGGGCTCCAGATGTGTTTAAAGATAAACACGTAGTTAAGTGCTTTGCTGTATTGGAACTCTTTGAATGTGTTATTTGCATTTCATTTCAACAGTAGACTTTAAATTTTTTATATAGTGGAAGAACATTCTTGCTGGATGTTATGTTAAAATATTATTTTAAAAGAGGGTGAAAAGGGAAATCCCAACATCTAAGAAATATTTTTTAACGATTCACATTAGTTATTTCAAATGTTACGACACCATATTTTTTGGCTCGTTTTACTTGGGGCTTCAGGACAGAAGTGCTGCAAACTGAAGTGTGGCTTGCAAAGCCCTGCAAGGCTCCACTCCAGCACTGTTACAAGTTCAGTGTTCCACTTCAGGGATGTCACTTCACCTGCCCGTATTCCATCTCACCTCTGCAAAAATGAAGACCATAAGCATTTCCTTTACCTCACCGCAGTTGCTGAGTAAGTGCTTGGACAGGGATTGGATAATCGAAAATGCCAAAAGCTGCTCTATGGAAAAAATAAAGCTGGAAGAGATTATTGATCGCAACTCTACTTGGGCAAAATATGTTTCTACTTTGTGCAAGTATTTCTTAGCATTTCTGAGAAGGAGCCCTGCTACCCTGGATGCCTAAGCTCCAGATGAAGGTGCAGCAGCAAAACCAACCCAGTGAATTAAACAAAGCTGAGCTTTCTAACACGGTGCAATGCGAGGGAGATGTTTGAGACGATCATCTGTATGGTCCTTTCTGTGAAATGCATTGGGTCGGATTGTTTTGCTCGGACACTTCATCTGCTCTCAAAACTCCTTCAGCAGGGTCTGCGCTGCCTGCTCTGCATGGCCCACCTGCCCCGCTGCAAGGCAGGGTTTCGAACATAGCCGAAAAGCACCCACCAAAGCAAAAATGTTAGCACCCAGCCGTGCAGAGCAGCTAGGAAGCGCCTGGGAGGCAGTGGGGTGGAAGGCAGGCACGGGATGCAGCACATGCCATGTTTCCAGATCCTCCGGAGACTTCCTCCGAGAGGAAGACACAGCCTTTGGGCTCATCTCTATTTCAGCTACTTCAGTGACTGCGGCTTAGGTAGAGCCGTGGCCGATAGTCAGATACAGCAAACTCAGCACCGCTACGGCTTTTCCCTGCAGCTCCCGAGGCCTCTGACCCCAGGCTGGGCAGGGTGCTGTGTCTGCCACGCTGCTGGCAGGACCGGAGCTCCCTGGGAGTGGGATCCCATCCCGCTCCGCAAGCTGCAGGCGTGGAAATGGCTGCAACGCAAACACACGTCCCTTTTATTCCTGTCAGATTGCAGGCAATGGGATGGATCCCGTTAAAAAGGAAGCGGATGGGAAGGAGGTACACAAAGGTTAGGAACATAATGAAATGAAACGCAATCCAGATGTGGCATTCATTTGCCTGAAAGGACCATTGCCCGTGCCTTCCCACGCAACAGCGGACACTCCGCTATTCACATGGAGCAGCCTTCCTGCAACACGGCGCGTGGCTGTTGATGGCACTCAGGCTTGCAACTCAATAGCAACCTGCCAATAAGACATTTTCAACAAACTTGGGCAAGTAGGTGATGCTCTTCCCTAACTGGAAGGACTGTACAGGACCAAAGGGGACAGCACGGCTGTCCTGGTTTCAGCTGGGATAGAGTTAACTGTCTTCCTAGTAGCTGGTACAGTGCTGTGTTTTGAGTTCAGTATGTGAAGAATGTTGATAACACTGATGTTTTCAGTTGTTGCTCAGTAGTGTTTAGACTAGAGTCAAGGATTTTTCAGCTTCTCATGCCCAGCCAGGGCACCTGACCCAAACTGGCCAACAGTGTATTCCATACCATGGGACGTCCCATCTAGTTTAGGAACTGGGAAGTGGGGGGGCAGGGATTCGCTGCTCGGGGACTGGCTGGGTGTCGGTCGGCGGGGGGTGAGCAATTGCCCTGCGCATCGTTTGTACATTCCAATCCTTTTAAATCTACTGTTGTCATTTTATTAGTGTTATCATTATCATTATTAGTCTCTTCTTTTCTGTTCTATTAAATCGTTCTTATCTCAACCCAGGAGTTTTACTTCTTTTCCTGATTTTCTCCCCCATCCCACTGGATGGCGGGGGGAGTGAGTGAGCGGCTGCGTGGTGCTTAGTTGCTGGCTGGGGTTACACCACGACAACGGCCCTGGGCTGCCCATCTTGCCCTGCCTCCTGCTCTTCCCCCCAGCCAGTGCGGTGGCCCATTCTGTGGGTGGCTTCATCATGCAGCATCTCCCCAAGGCATCTCATGTCTTGAGACGACACGAGCATGCAGACTCATAAGGTAACAGGGAAAATACGCGTTCCATGTAAATGGACGCTGACCTGTGGTGCTTAGGTCAAGTCTAAGTGCCGGCCTGTGTTTGGCAGGAGTAGGACTGAGGGGTTACTCCAGCCTGAAGTTCTACAACACGGTTATATTTCTGCACAGCTGACATTAAGCCCTTTTCAGAAGCTCATCTTTCCATTTCCTCTTTGCCATGTCTGTTCTGTCAGGAAACTTGCTGGCTGCTTTATTGCCTTGAAGGTCCAGCTTTTCTGCTATTCTCTTCACACCTGTACAGTCATTTGTCCTTTTCCTTCTGAATCACAGCACCACTCCAAACAATTCTGTGAAGTACAGTCTATTATCCCTTTTCTCAGCAAAGCAGTTTTGACTCTTCATATGTAATGCTCTATACAAAAATAAAACACATTGTGCTGTCTTAATAGCATAATTCTTAAACAGTTATGACTTCATTTTCCCTCATTTAAAGTACATAATTCCCATTGACAGTAGTAGGACCGCTGCCAACACAATGATGAATTAGTTCCCATGATAAAAGGAGACAGACACCAAAAGATTCAATTCTGCTCTTCATTAGGACAAAATGAAGGTGTAACATGAAAAGATAAAACTAAGACAAAAAATTGCATGGAACAGCTTCATACTAAGCAGGCAGTAGGTTGCTAACTGAGCAGTCATTGGAGTTGACCTTAATCTGCAGGAGTCTAAATCAAGAGCAGTTTTAATAACATCAGTAGCACCGTGTCTCCATGGAAGAGCTTAAAATCGGTCCTCAGAGCTGTGCATCCTCCTGAAATGGAAAAGGTCGCTACTGCTGGACCTCTGCTTCTCTTACCTGGTACATGGAGATCTGAGTAAGCATTTCAAGAACATGCCCTTTGAAAACATGCCAAACATTTGTCCTTCATGGCTAGACATCATGTGGATGTTGTATGTGTCATATTAAAAGGCAGGGAGTGGTTAGCATCGTTTCTACACATTAGAACTCAACAGTGGGGCCTTAGCAATTTTCCAGCTTCCCTGCTGCATAGCCCCTCTGTTTCCTGAATATTTTTTTCTTTTCTTGGTGGATGGTTTAGAGTTAGAGCACTGCCCTGAGGATCTCATTTGGTCTCTCCGGCACCACTGGGAAAACATAGCATTCTCTATGCTTCTTTTTTTCCATCTGTAAAATAAAAGAAAACATTTTCTTCCATCTATAAAAATAAAATAAACCATATTTCTTCTCTTATCCAATTAGTCTTGTTCAGGTTGTAAATGTCTAAAAGCATACTCAGTCTTTTTGCACAGCATCTCATCCATTGGGAGCACAGGCAGATACAGGGATTCTAGATATTATTAATCTAACGTCATTTTCCTTGTGTTATTGGGTGGTAGAAATATCCTAGCAAAAGAAATAGCCAAACAATATCCTAGGAATATCTCAGTTTCTAGAAACATGCTATTATTTGAGATTTGTATCTCTCTGTTACATAAATAAATAAGCAAAACAGTAACAATGTATAAACCCCTTTAAATCCATTGATAGGAAACTGAGTGATACGGTAGAAAGACTACTAGTGCCATATTTCTGCCCAAATTATTTCTTCCTGACAGTGCAACTACTATGGGCCTGGGACTACATCTTTTACGCAAAAGTGAACATTAGAATTCAGCCAGCACGGATCTAGACTCTGGGATATCTTATTCTCCTACATAGTTTATTTCCTTCTAGGAACTTGAAAACATAATAAATCATCCTTCTTTTGCACCTGGAGGTGGAATACACCTTCTACCGTAAAGGTGCTCAAAGAGTTTGGTTTCCAGATTTTGTAGATTCCTTCGTCAAAGGAATCTGCTGAAGTCCACCAGTACAAAAGATCTCTTCTGCTTCTTGCTCTTCTCCTCCTTGTCCTTGCCTGTGCTCTGCAGAAACACAAACCCCAGTCCCAAAGCATTTGCCAGTGCTCCAGACTTCAACAGACTTGGCTTTACAGAACAGCACTTGCTGAGCTGTCGTCCACGGTTTGGGTAATATACCACCAGACGAGGGCTTGTTCCCTTAGCTTCACAGTATATTAGATATGTCTTGTACCTTTCTACCTCCAATGTCCCAACCTTGCACAACACTAGTGGCGAAGTGTCCATTTGCTTGGTAGAAGCATATTTTGAAGCCAATAATCCTTACGCCTTTGCCTTTCCTACTAATGCTGAAGCTCGAGCTAAAATGTATTTTCCCACGGAAGGGACACCTGAGACAAAATGGTTTCACTAAATGCTTTCCTACCTCCCCTACGATGTGGTTATGCCAAATGGCTTGTCTCTTCCACTGATCACACTCTTACTTTTTTTCTTACCAGTGGCGCAAGTTAGGCAGTAATAAGTATTAATGTTAGCTGCTGTCCAAAATGTACTACTATAGTTTTTTCCTACTCAATGCCATCAGTCTTTCTGATACATTACAGAAGATCCTGTAATAAGCACAAACTAAACCCCAAACCAATACGCTTCTGCTTCTGCATCGCTCCTTCGAGTGATCAGTGTCCAGCCAGGGTGTAAGATTCAATCGCTCTGATCGCTGTTTTCAACCTTGTGTAATGAGGTAATCCTAACAATGTCCAATTCACTTTAAAATCAAGCCAAGGTATTTGCCTCAGTAACCTCCTGCAACAGCAGCTCCCATAGGTGATGAGACATGTGTCTGGGCATTTACTTTTCATTCTAAATTTGCTGCTTTTTAATTTAACCTGATGTTCTCATGTGATAAAATAGAAAGAAGGTCCACTACTGTGTGCTTGAGAATTTTGACTTCTGCAGTCAGCTCCACTTTCACCTTCTCCTTCCCAGAAAAATAATTCTAGACTTTGCCATCCTTCATGTATTAACGCCAGCAGCTCTGTAATTATTTTTATTCTCATTTCTTGAACATTTTCAGATTCTGCTTATACCTCATGAGAGAAGAAGATAAAAAGAATGAACACAGAGTTAATGTGGATTTATGGCATAATCCTGTGTTATCCTGATGTTTTTTTGGCATTCTGCTCTATCTCTATTTAATAAATCCATATAATCTTTTTATTTTTTTTAAGCTGCTGCTATAGATTGAGGTAAATCAGACACTGACGACTTCTAGTGCAGGTTCTTTTTCCTCAGAGCTTGCTGGAAATTCAGGGCTTTTTAGATTATTTGAGCTATACAGCTAATCACTGATGATTTGCATTACTTTGCATTTAGCCATGTTCAGTTGTCTGCCATCGTGATGCTCAGCTTCCCAGTGTGTTTAAATCCATCAGGTAAAGTATTCACCGTAAAGTGAAGTCACCCTAAACCAACCCACAATCTCTGACGAGTCTTAACAAACCAAGCTGCGCTGATTTTTTGCCTACTTTTTCCATTATTTTCCCTGACAAAGTGTTAGGAAGTACATTGAACCATTACTTCAGGTATCCATCTGAAATACTACTATATTTCAGGTAACAAAATCCTGCCAGTATTCAGGCTACACATTCAGTCCAAAAACTTCCTGTATATGTGACCATATTTTTCTTTATGGTATGAGTTAACCTTCAAGACTTACAGTTCAAGAATTTCCTATTTAGCCTCTTATTTGTTGGATGTAACTAGGGCAAAACTTTCCAAAACTGATTTGATTTTGGTTATGGTTTGTACTTGTGGCTTCCGTTGACATTTCCCATTTTCACATGGGAGAAGTACTTGATAATAAAGTAAAACCAGCAATAAAAAATCAAAAGATATCATTTCAAGAACATTTGCACCAAGCTACTGGCTACCATACTACACCAGCCTTGGGATGATGGCAGAGTTTATCTCACTCCAGATTGAAGGGAAGGCTTGCGATCTCTCACATCATTCTAGTTACTAGGTGGTACCTAAGGAACAGACTCAGCTCAGCAAGACTGTCCCGTACAGCCTTCTCCTGGCTCCTTGAGACCATGATTAGGAGTATTTGAGACATGCTTTGTGTTCAATCTCATCTGACTTAAGCTTTCAAAATGAAAGAACTGAATTGTTTTAACTCAAAATCCAACTTTTTTTTTTTTTTTCCTTTTGATGCATAGGTCTTCAATGTTAAAACTCCAAATATTGAAAAGACTACAGATCACATCTACTACGCTGAACACGTCACCTTTGCCAACTTCTCTTGTGCTGTTTAAACCTTCAAGCTTGCTTGTATTGACTATGGGAACAAATAGGATTGCAAGAGCTTTAGCACCGATAGTAAAGGCGCATGGGCTACCAGCTTTTGAGGTGGTAAATACTCACGAGTGCTCCAGCGAAGCTGGTAAAGCTAATACCCCTGTCAGGAGAGGGTGAAATGAAGGCAGAGGGAGTTTTAGCGTTCAGGTGCTGGTGGTTACGGAGGGAGTCAGTGACACAGCTGAGGCTGAAACCAAAGGCTCTCAATCTGCTGCCAGAGAACAAACAGTATTTCCTCTTAATTCACAGTTTTCCCTCATGAAAAGAATCATGTCTCACCATTGTTAGATGGCTCGCATATGCCATGGGCATGATACAGGCAATGAAGCTTTGTATTAATCTACTGTCCAGATTGATAACTTTAAGGGGCAGCTCATAATGACCACAACGTGATTAATCATGATACACGTGTGATACCCATGCTCATTATTACTGGCCTCCAGAACAGCGCTGCTGAGTCCTGCCAATACGCTCAGTTTAGTATCTGGAAGAGACAATACTGCAATTACTGGCAAAGTATGCAGGAAAATTAAGAAGCAGCTAGTTCTGTGTTCTGCATCAGGCTAGTAAGTAGGAGTATAGCAAAGCATGGGAATGTAACAGCTACAAGGACTAATGAATATTATCTTGATCTCATACTTTATTTTAAATAGATGTCTGGATATGCTCATTTGTTTTAAACAGTTGTCTTGCACTATGCTTGCTTGAAGAGGAATATATAGGGCACCAGCATGAAGGACACAACCTGCATGAGAGCTGGTGAAGCCTGTTTGGAAACAGAGCTACATCCCTATTTCATACCAATGTATGATGGCGTTGCCCACTTACAAAACAGAGAGAAATTGTCTTTGTTTTGCTGTTGTACCTGTTAGAATTCTTGTGAGCCTGTGACATTTAATTTCACATAAAACACACCATGTGATGTCTTTTATATCATGATCCAGGGACCTACATGCCATTGAACACCACAAATATACCTGGGCATCAGTCCTTAGGAAAGTGGAATTAGTACTGTTTCAAGCCATGTAGACTACCACAAACATGACAGCTTTATCTTCCACTTCACACAGAAAGCTGAATTGAGTCAAAGACTTCAATCCTTTTCTTCAAAGATGCCGTAAAACTTCTAGATAAAGACATGGTCTTCTTCTTCAAGGATACTGCTCACCTGTGTGGGAAAAGGAACATTTTCTAGCCTCACTTGCAGGAGATGGAGCCAATTCCAAACAGAACAAATAAACATCTTCAACTAAGGGCTTAGCATATGCCTTTTAAATGTCCCTTGAATACACAGTAGTACGTATATGCTGAAATTTCTAGCGTTCATCTTCAATTTTATGGCAATTTCCTCCCTAGCAATGAATAATTGCAAGAGCGATGGAGTTGTTAATTATGCTGTGCACTTTGTTTCAAGAAGATGCTCAAAGTTCCTGGTGGTTAGCACAGCAAAGACCTGTATGAAAGAAGAACCTTCTCTTCTGGTGAACCTCCTGTCTTCCTGAAGATCATTTTCTTCTCTGCTCACAGAGTGTCACTCACGCTGGACAGAAACGTCCTGCCCAAGAGAAACGCAGCATCTGGGCACACAATAATGAGGTTTTCTGTTTCTCCTTCATTTGCCTTTAACACTAGCCAAGGGTGCTGGATGTGTGGTAGGACCTCTTTGTAGCAACTCCTGGACATTTCCACAAGAATGTATTGTTATGAGTAACTACCATATTCTCTGTTAATTGGAAATAACCAGGAAGATGTTCAGCCCCAAGGTACCAGTTCATATCCCCTGTGCTAAACAAGTATCCAAAAAATGTTCCTGGCAGCTGCTTGCCAAATGCATCTGTAAATTCAAAAGCAAATAATCTGAAGCAAAATAATTAGGCAAATTAATGGAAGAAAAATCTCCTTAGGGCTATTAAACACAGAGGTAGGTCCTTTGATTCAGAGGATCTCTGAGCCATGCCTTTGTAGCTCAGGGCTGGGAGGGTGCTGGGGGAGCCTTTACTCCTCTTCTTACATTTGTCCCGGCTGGGCAGCGATGGGTGCCTGTCGCAGATGGCGGAGCAGGTTGTTAGATCTTTAGATTGACCTACCTGTCTGCGAGCTCTGGGCTGGCTCTGCTTTCCTCTTCAGCTGAGACCAAAGACAAAGTCTATTAGGATGACTCTGCAATGCAGGAAGAGCAAAGGAGGGCAAGAGCTGACTCTCCAAGTGGACAAAAGCTTGTACTTGTAAGGAATATTATTTGGATAGGAATCCATCTTATATAGTAAATTAAATTAGTTAAACATAGGATCCTTTTGATGAATCTTTTAACTTCAAGCATATGCAGTGAAGCTCAATGGCAGTTTAGCACCATGCTCATACTGTGATAACCAGCTTGGCATGCAAGCCTTGAAGAGAATTTAGGACAGAAATATTTCTTTGACAAAGAAGAGTTTAGGAAGTAGTAGCAACAATGGGTATCTTTCCTGCCCATCAAATAGAGGTAAGAATAGTATAAGTAGTGGCAGTCAATGAGAAACACATTTTTCAGTCTTCTACATGCTAATAGAAACTAATAAAACTGTATTTGAAAAGCAACAAGATAGTCTACATAGCAAAGTACAGCCAGGAAGTACCCATGTAGTGCGCTAAGTCATTTTTTGAGCAGTATTTGAAGGGAAAAGAGGTAAGCCCTACTCTGTTTATCCAGTGGCACATGAGCATAGATGTAAGCATGCTGAAGCTAAGGAGATGCCTGGAGTTATGACAGTAAGAAGGGGACATATTATGTCCTGAAAGAACATAATATTCAAAAATGCTTTATTTTAAGTCTATTGGGGAAAAAAAGAAATGAGAATAGGTGAAAGGAAGTTTAGTGTCTGCTAGACTAATGAAAATGTTGACTTTATAAATGGTAAAAATTTGAATTTCCCGATGCTGTTCTAGACTTCGCTATTTGTTGCAGATGAGTGGACCTTGATTAAAGTAACTGAGCTGTGTGTGGATAGAGTTGTCTGCTCACTACAGGTTTGCTGCAGGATTAGACTCATTATTTGAATTTCCAGATCTTCAACAGTACTGCGTTCATAATGTGTGAAAGCAAATTTAACGGATTTAATAGGGGAAAGCCTTTTTATAGCACTGACTTCTATGGACAAAAAGGGGTTTGCAATGGATTTGTTAAGATACTACACATGTAGAATGAAATTTCCCTGGCCTTTACTGAGCTTTGGATCAGGTCCTTGTTGGGGGGGGGGGGGGGGGGAAGGCCAGATTATC
>NW_010972620.1:2821251-2827008 GCF_000737465.1 Haliaeetus leucocephalus
GGGGGGGGGGGGGGGGGGAGGGAAAAGCCAGATTATCACACAAATACAATATTTAATCTCCAGATATTCTGCTTCAAACAGTGTAATTGAGTTCAATAGCTCCATGTTTATTCTTATGGCCTATGCCTAGACATTAGCATAATGGAAAACATGGGGGGAAATGGCATACATACTCCCACACACCTATGCAAATCTAATTATAATTGCTCCCTGTATTTCACAGAGACCATTTATGGGAATCATTATGCCTATTCTGCCTAAAAAATATCTGTTATGTAAAAAAATGCTTGAAATAGAACTTTGTTTTATTTAGCATTAAACAAACATGTCCAGCCAGGACTGTTGATACTACCTTGCTATGCATACATACACATGTATACGTGTATGTATATCACACAGCAAAGCTTACCTGCTAAACACAAACCTATAGTTCAGCTACATGAAAAATGTTCTCACTAATCAGCATCCACTTGTTGCACCTCCCCTGAAAGGACCCAATTTCTCTTAAATGTACTGTTTCACGAGCATCCCTTCACACAACAGGCCTTTGCAGAGCATTGCGAATTCGTGGAGGAAATGAACTCATTCCATCCTCTCTCTATGTATCTGCATGAAGCCTTGCACAATGGGGCTGTGATTTATTTGGGGCCCCTGGGTATGACTGCCATACAAGTAGTAACTAATAACAACAGACCACCAGAGATTGCTGAGATGCCTTGGCTGTAAGGAAAAATAAAACCTGGTCCATAATAAGGACATTCTACGTCCGGTTGTACGTATAAATATAGTTGAAATGATGGGGCTTGATGAAAATCTTAGGGGCACTTCCTCAATCTCAATCTGATTTTGCAGGCAGTGGTAATAAAAATAAATTATTCTGTGATTTGTCAAAAAATGACCAAGATTTAAGACCTCCACTAAAGACAACCCATTGAAATGTATCTATAAACTGCTGTCTTCTCTTTTTCTTTTTCTTCTTCTTTTTCTTCTTCTTTTTCTTCTTCTTCTTTTTCCTTTCCTTTCCACTTTCCTTTTCTTCTTTTTTCTTTTTTCTTCTCTTTTCCTTTTCTTTTCTTTTTCTTTTTCTTATCTTTTCTTTTCCTTTCTTTTCCTTTCTTTTCTTTTCCTCTTTTCTTTTCTTTTTCTCTTTTCTTTCTTTTCCTTTCCTTTTCTTCCCCCTTCCCTTTCCTTTCCTTTCCTTTCCTTTTCTTTTTCTGTTTTCTTTCTTTTCCTTTCCTTTTCTTCCCCCCTTCCCTTTCCTTTCATTTTCTTCTTCCCTTTCCTTTCTTTCCCTTTCCTTTTCTTCTTTCTCTTATTTTCCCTTCCTTTCTCTTCTTTTCTTTTCCCTTTCCTTCTCTTCTCCCCCCCCCCTTCTTTTCTTGTCTCCCCTGAATTTCCTATTTATGATGCTTAGGCCCCAGCACTGGATCCTTCACTCCATTCCACCTCCTCGGACAAAGGCTGGGTCCCGTGGGGAAGAGGGCTGTTATTCCTTCGGCGGGAGCAGGATGAGACCCGTGGGGCTGAGCAGCCCTGGCAAGGGCACCGCGTTCTGCTTTTACCCGCCGGTATCGCCTGCAGTAAAGCGCGCGGCTCCTCCAGCCTGCTTCAGGTGGGTAAAATTCCCAGGCAGCGGCCCAAGCAGGCCGAGGCCGAGGCGGAGAGGAGCACGCCCGACGGATACTCCGGCGTTTGTGTGAAAAATTCTCAGGGAAAATTCTTTCTCTCCCTCTCAGGCCCCTAAACTCTTTGTGAATGGGGCCAGTGCAACATGTGGCCTTTCACCTCGCCCAAGAACCACTGCCAGACAGCCACACTCAGAGAATTGTTTGTTAATAGTCCAATTAGATAATTGCCATCTTTCACTCCTTTTGCTCTACATTTCCCATAAAGGAATGAATAAGGAGAGCAGCATGAAGAGGGCTTCTGCCCTGCAAGGTGACAAGAAGGACTGGAGCATGCTCTTTGCACAAGGCCATTTGCTTGAATTGAATCATTGTAGCCTAATCAACGGTCTTATTGGATTACTGGCTGTTGCGGTTCTCAAAGATATTGTAGCAGAGACAATGAAATAGCTAGAGTAAAACTTTTTTCTCCTTTAGTGGATCACGCAGTTGAGATTTTTCACGGGCTATCTCTCTCTCTCCCTCCCTCTCTCCCTTCCTCTCTCCCTCCCTCTTTCTCCCCCTCTCCCTTTCTCCCCCCTCCTGGATCCACTGCACACAAAGCTGGCTTTTTTTTTTCCCTTTTTTTTTTTTTTCCAATGAGCAGGCTCCGCGAATAGGTTCAGTGTTTGCGAAGGTGCAGAATTAGCACACACACATGCACGCACACATACACACACACACAGAGGGAGAAGCACAAAAAGCAAGTATCGGGACTGAAATAAGGAGAGGTAGGAGTTTAAGATGGCTGTCTGTGGGGAGATGTGTTAAGGAGGATTTCTGCTGGCCAAGATAACCTGCTTCCTTGGAGAGATCTGCTTGAAGGAAGAACTTTTTGTGTGTGTGCGTGCTGGGGATCTGTTTGTTTGTTTAGAATTCAGGGGGCTTTTTTTTTTTTCACCCCCACTACAACTGCATTTTTCCAGCCCTTCCTAGCAGCTTTATTCAGATTTATTTGGCGTGCTTTGGAGAAAGCCACTATATAATCGGGAGGTCAAAGGCATACTGAAGAAAGTTAATAATGGCTGCTAATGGTGCTAACAATTCAGGGTGAATCTTGTCAAAAGTTTTTTTTTTTTCCCTCCCCCCCCCCTTTTTTTCCCCTCTCTCTTTTTTTTTTTTTTTTTTTTTTTTTTTCTGGAAGTCTCAGTCTTTTGATTGTGTGTTTCCTGAAAGCAAGACCAATCATTTCAGTTTATTCACTGGCTAAACTCTACTTGATTGGGGACAAGCACACAAACCATCCATTACGATCTGATATATTATCCAAACAATTTAGTGTATTCATGAGGTAACCTAAATGTGGAGGCTGCAAAATTACCCGTAATCAATTGAAACAGCGAGTGCGCGTCCCTCTGTGTGTCTAACAACTACATGTCTCTGTAATAAGGCAGACATTAAATCATTTTAGAGTTGTACTGTTGAGTACCTGATCACTGGGCGCTCTGGGAAGCTGGACAGTCACATTAGGACGCTGGGACTGAGGAAGCCGCTGCTTTTCCAGTGGGATAAAACCCGATCTTCCTTACTCAAGGTGCTTTACAGATCCCCACCGATCTGACCCTAAGCCGTGCAATATCCAGCATAGACTTCGTCTTCTTCTTCTTCTTCTACTCTTCTATATTTTTTTTTGTTGGTGGTTTTTTTTTGTTTTGTTTTGTTTTGTTTTTATTGCACTACATGTTTGGGAAACAAGACAAAATGGACGTTAGATGCAGTTCAGAGACTGAAGCTAACCGGGTCTCGAAGAACGGACATAAAGAGGGCAAGGAAAGCAAAGGGTCTGAAGGAAATATTTCTACTTCTTTTTTGAAGGATCAGCAAGGGACTTTTTCTGCCTCTGCAGCTACGGAAGATTGTAATAAAAGTAAATCTAGTTCGGCTGATCCGGACTATTGCAGGAGGATCCTAGTTAGAGGTATGAGTTTGAGGTATTTCGCGAGGGTGGGGGAAGGTGAGCTCTCTTCACGCCCGGGAGATGGGTTTTATTTCGTTGCTTTCCCTTTGGTCCGTCCCTGGCTCGAAAGACCTTCCCACGGCTCCGGGGGAGAGATCCCACACCCCGGCCGGGCTGTGCCCTGCAGCCCCGCTCCAGCCCGGCTTTCTTTCGGGGAATTTTCGCCAGCCGCTCGGGGGAAAGTTAAGCCGCCGTGGTTCCTCCCCGGCTTTGCCCTGCACCGGGCCAGCCCTGCTTTTTCTTTTTTTTTTTCCTTTCTTTTTTTTTCCTTTTTTTCTTTTTTCTTTTTTTTTTCCTTCTTTTTTCTTCTTCTTCTTTCTTTTTTCTTTTCTGCTTTCCCGGGGTGCCCGTCCCCGCAGGGAGCCCGCCGGGACCAAGCGCTCCCTCGGAGGGGCTGCGGCTCTGACCCCCCCTCCCCCCGGCCGGGCGCGCTTCTTCCGCGCCCGCGCATCCCGCCCGCCTGCAGCCGCGGCCGCGTACAATGGCTGTGGGAGCGGGCAGGAAGGTCCTCTCGGGAGGGCAGGGGTTCCCGCTGTCCCCCCTCTCCCCGCGCCCAGCATCCCAGCGGAGAGGGATATTTTTAAATAACCCTCAGCCTTAAAATCAACGGAAGAATGACGAAGGGCTTTAAAAATAATTTTTTAACAGTTATACCTTTTATTTTCCTCAACCCTCGTCTCACTCCCGGGCTAAACTAATTAAATCATTCTATTCCTAGTCCCTTAAAAAAAAAAACAACAACCAAAACCAAACAACAAAACCAACCAAAAACCAAACACCAAACTCCCCAAGCCCCAAACAAACTGAAAAAAAATCAGTTTTATTAAGGTGCGTTTTGGAGGAGGAAGGAGAGAACAGAATCGGAACAAAATTAGTGCGAAGCAGGCCTTGTAAACAATAATTAATCCTTGCGCGACCGATTGACCCAGAGACGGGTCAGATTAAAATGATGTGGTTGTCTCTGATTTAACACGTACCGAGGAGGTAAAATTACGGAAAGCAAAGTTGGGAAGGCTTTAATGTAACATGAATCTGGCTCTAGCTTGACAGTCGTGTTAATAAGATTTGTCCCGCTTTCTTTCGGTCGGGGCTACCAGAAAAGTGAGGTTTCTGCGGGCTGTTTGGTGCCTTGGTTTGGGTTGTTGGGGTTTTTTTTCCCCCCCTCCTTCTTCTCCTCTTTGCCAAAACCCTACAGCAGTGGCGGCGACGATGCTTTTTCCCCGGGATGCTGGGTGGGCTGGAGGTGTCCCCAGATTCACGGTGGGCAGTCAGCCAGTGCTGCCTATGCCGTGAAAGCTCCTGCCTGCTTTTTTCCTTTTTTTTTTTTTTTTTTCGCATGGGAAACTTGTTCTTAAAAAAAAAATAATAATAATAAGGAGGTTTTATTTTTTTGGGGGGTGGCTGGGGGTGTGTGGCGGCTTTCAGCAAGCCCTAACCCGGAGCCCAGCGGGAACAAAGAGTAGCCCTGCACTCCAGGCACAAAGCCCGGCCTGGAGGATCTCTCCCCAGCTTCCCAGAGGAGCCGTGCTGGATGCCGCAGTGTCGTACTGTCAGTGCGATATATTCAAGCCAATTTTTAAATGGGCTGAGGGGATTATTTCCAGAGCCTTGGGCCCCCATCGCCCCCTCCTTCCTTCTTTGCTGGGTTGGTTTGTTTTGGTTTTTTTGCCCCTTCCTTGGGTGCAGTGGCCAGGTGCAGTGCCTCAACCTCAGGGACCCTGCTCCATCCCCACTCGGGTCTCGGTCTTGAAGGCGCTGACGGCGGCTCTTTCCCTCGGAAAGAAAACCAAAACAACAACAAAAAAGAAAAAAACAAACAAACAAAAAAAAAACCCAAAAAAGCGGAGGGTTGCCTGGGTGTAAAGCTGACTGCGCCTTTCTTTGCCAGATGCCAAAGGTTCAATCAGAGAGATTATTCTGCCTAAGGGGCTTGATCTGGACCGTCCCAAGCGGACCCGCACCTCCTTCACGGCCGAGCAGCTCTACCGCCTGGAGATGGAGTTCCAGCGCTGCCAGTACGTCGTGGGGCGGGAGCGCACCGAGCTCGCCCGCCAGCTCAATCTCTCCGAGACTCAGGTAGCCCCCGAGGGACGGAGACCCCCCCCAGCCCCGTCTTTCCCCCGGGCTCCCTCCGCG
>NW_010972620.1:2827883-2829453 GCF_000737465.1 Haliaeetus leucocephalus
GGGGGGGGGTCCCACGGCCTTGCGCGTCCCCACACGCAGGCCCCGCGGGCTTTCCCGCGGCCGCGTGGGTTCTGTCCACGGCGAGGCGGCCCGGCCCGAGGGGTCGGCGGGAGCTTGGCGGAGAAGCCAAACGCTTCCCCGGGTTTCTCCGGGTCGGGGAGCGGCTCCCCACCGCCACCGGGGCTCGGTGCCGCCGGTTCTGCGGTGCCGGCTGCCCCCCGGGCGCGGAGGTTGCGCTGCTGCGGCCGGGGAGAAGCGAGGAAAGGCCGAGCAACCCCTAGCCCGCAGCAAGGAGAAAACAGCTGCTAAAACCGGGGGTTGGGGTGGGGGGAGGATGGCACCTTCCCCTGGGGGGTGCGGGGTTAGAGAGGTTTGGTCTGAGCGGTCTTTCCCGGGTGCGAGAGATCCGGGGACGGGACTGAAGTTTGGGCCGTATTTTGAGTCCTTCTATTTCCGAGGGGGGCAAATCGCCCCCTCCATCCTGCCGAGCAGAGCGGCCGGGGGCGGTCAGGCGGGTTCAAACTATGCCAGAGTGCGGGGAAGCATCTAAAAAGACCAAACTTCTAAAAGCCGGTTTCATATTTCTGCAAAATATCATACGACAATAAATTCCCCTGACAAGCTAATTAGCTTTTTTCTTTCCCCTGCCGGATAGGAATGACAAGTTCAATAGCCCGTAGGTTACGGAAACTGCCACGGGTGTTTTTTGTTCTGTTTTGGGGTTTTGGTTTATTGGCGGGGTTTTACTGTTTTTTTGTTTGTTTTGGGTTTGGGGTTTTTTTTGAGGGGCTTCTAGGATCCCTTCTTAAAGTTAAATATTGCTTAAAATGGGTGGGTATGGGAGAGACAAGGTCCAGGCCGGGAGATTGGGAAAGAAGAGCAGGGCTGTGATTACACCCGGGCCAGGCAGCAGCGGCGGTGGCAGCGTGCGGGGTCCCGGCCGGCGGGGCCGGGGGCGAGGGGGCCGCGGAGCGGGGTCCTGGGGGTCCGGCCAGGGGCAGCGGCTGAGCTGCCTTAGAATAAAGCCGCCGGGCTGGATCCGGCTCCCAGGGAACGACTGGCGGACGGTAAATTCGGCTGAATTTACAGGTTCAAGATAGAGAGCCATAGCAAGAGCTAAGGGCTCCCGGATCCCCTCCCCGCCCCCCCCCCCCCCACCGGGCGCACCCCGAAACGGGGAGCAGCCCGGTCGGGGGAGGTTTTTAGGATGCTCCCCGTTAGCAAGTGCCTGCCGGAGCCTTCCCCCCCCCAAAAAACTCTGCCCCGCGGAGCCGCGCCGGGGGTGCCGGGGCACCTGGCGGGGCTTTTGCCCGCTGACCCTGCCTCTCTCCCCGGCCCTGCAGGTCAAAGTCTGGTTCCAGAACCGTCGCACCAAGCAGAAAAAGGACCAGGGCAAAGACTCCGAGCTGCGGTCGGTGGTATCCGAGACGGCCGCCACCTGCAGCGTCCTCCGGTTGCTGGAACAAGGCCGGCTCCTCTCCCCACCGGGGCTGCCGGGTCTCCTGCCTCCCTGCGCTACCGGAGCTCTGGGCTCGGCGCTGCGGGGACCCGGCCTGGCGGCGGGCAGCGG
>NW_010972620.1:2830064-2838504 GCF_000737465.1 Haliaeetus leucocephalus
GTCTGTCTGTTCGTTTGCTTTGACACCGTCAGGAAAGGGCCGGAGAGGGAGAGCGGACGGGGTGCGGTTTGGCCGGGCTTTTTCGGAGCGGCTGTGGCCAATGTCAAGCGAGGGAGAAGGATTTCGGAGAGAGGAAGATGGAGCTGCCAGGTGATGCCCGGGCGGTCCCCGTGTCCCCCCCTCACCCCCCCACTCCAGTGACTCCTAAGCACGAAGGTTTGGGGGCTCCACCTGCGGCCCCCGTTTCTCCCCCTCTCACTGCACTGCGCTCCCCGGGTAGCGTCCTTGCCGTTTGCCCTTAATACCAGCCAGGAAAACGTCCAGCAACTTTTATTTTTTCACCAGAAATCTTGAATGTGGGAAGGGCCGGAACGGACTGCCTTGAAAATACACGCACGAAGCGGGGAGACAGAAACCAGTGGCTGCAGAGATTTTGAGTAAAACTGTCTCTCCCTTCGAGATAACACAACGCCCCTTTTTTTTTTTTTTTTTTTTTTCCCTTCCTTGCGTTCCCACGGGCCAGTCCTGCGGACCTTATCTGCAAAAGCAAATCTGCAGATAAATAATGGAAGTCGCGACTCGATTTGCATCCAGATCTGTTGCGATGGTAATTTTTCTTTTCTTTTTTTATTATTTTTTTCTCTTTGATTTTTCCAAATAATTTCAACGCGCATCTAAATCAAAAAAAACCTTTAGCCTTCCTTCCTCCTAAAATAACCCTCTCGTATATCGCTCACACTTCATTTAAAACGAACGTAAAATATAAAAAGCGTATCTTTTATTGTTATTTTTGTACTTTGAAATACATCTATGTAACAACCTTTTTTTTTTTCCCTTCATAATTCTTCCTGCTATTTTCTCCACAAACATATGTATTTCATCTTTTAGTATTCCAGATCGAATATTTCCTGTTCAATTTCGGTACTTGAATTTGCCAGAAAAGGGATACTGTACTTAGCTAGTTCTTTGGAAAAAAAAAAAATTCTTTACTTTGGTTTTAAGTTTCTTTTCTTTCTTTAAACTTTAACACATGGCGTTTACAAACTGTATAAATACGTGCCACCAAACTGTAACCAAAAAAAAAAAAATTTACAAAAAGTGGAATGGTTGCTGTAGTATATAGAATTAATTATAGACCAGAACTGGACAGAAGGAGCTGGACAGAAAGAAAATAGTAATTTTATTGTAAATTATTTACGTCTGAAGTTTCTAGACAACTAGTCGAAAAAAATAATGAATGAATCGAGCGCTGAGCCCTTGCTACTAACTTTTGTTCTGAATGTTTTGGATATTTGGATGTTTTGTATTTATGTGGTGAGAGTGAAATATATTATATCTATATGATGATGGAATTAGGTGTATTTTCGTCTTGTATTCGTAGCACCCAAATTACCTTCATCTCATACGTGCGCTGCCAAAAGAAAAAAGATACTCCTACCTACCCCTACGTAACCCTCCCAATTTTTAATTTTTCTTTTTAAATTTTATTTTTAATTTTGAAGCGGGGGGTTGTCAGGTCCCTTTCGTGGAGCGGGATCTCTTCTTCCTGGGGCAGTTTGGGGCATTCCCGGTCCCCTCCCCAGCTCCCACCCAACCCTTGCAGCGCTCCCTGGCCCCGCGGGCCCAATCCCGCACCCGTGCCCGTGGCCGGGCCCGTGGCCGGTGCGGCGTGGCCCTCCGTGGGGAGGCGAGCCGGGTGCCTGGCTTGCCAGGGTGCCACCGCTGGGGTCCACCGCCCCTTCTCCTGCCTGCACCGGGTGCCGGGCCTGGCAGGCTCTTACAGATGCACGTACATGTGTGCGTATCTATCTATATCTATATAAGCACATATAAATATACATACATCTATATATGAATATACATATCTGCTTGTATGCATAAATATGGATATTTATAAGTATTTTCTAAACAGCTCTTGCTTCCATCGTGTTTGGCAGCCGAGCCCAGACAGTCCTTTGCTGGGAAGACGGCACGGGGCAGAACCCCCAGGTTCTGTGGGTTTTTCAGGAGCCCCCCCCCAAGGCCCTGGTTCCTCCATGGCCACAGGCAGGTGTCAAACTGTGGCCCCCCCCCCAGGCCAAGCCACCTGCGGCACTGTGGCCCCTGCCTGCCCCGCGGCTTCCCCCCGGCCACGGGTCCCCCGTGCGGCCTCCGCTGGGCTTTGGCCGTGAGCCCGTCCCAGCCAGGGCAGATGCACTGCTCAAGATTAAGAGGGAAGGATGTGGTGACGATGGTGATTTTGGCTGTTTTTTCTTTTTTCTTTTTTTTTTAAAGTGTGTAGAAATGATCTGGGGAAGGGCAACCCCAGTGAAGGAGGGGATGGCAGGTGACATTTGAAGAGGTGATATTGAAACTGCTGGTCAAGACTGAAAAACTTCAAGGGGAGGGGAGGGGAAGCAGTGTTAAAAAGAAAAGAGCTGAGTGTGGCAAAACAGATCCACCAGGGAGACCCTGGGGTGAGGATAGTTTTCGGTTTCTGCCTTGCCTGCATGGACTGCACAGCATCACCCGCAGCCCTGGACAAAGAGAGGAGCCCAGGCCTGGCTCGCCTTTGCCGAGGAGGCGATCGCCACTGCTCCCACCTTCCCCGGGCTCTCCTGCCCTGTGTGGGGCCATCCCGCGTGATGAATTTGCCCTCTCCCACAGGGACCTCTCTGCTGTTGAGACGGGGCCACCTCATTGCCCAAATCTGCTGCCGCACCGTGACCCGTGGGGAACACCAGCACGAATGCATCCTGCCAGAGCTGTCTCAGGTGCCTTCATCTAAAAAGAGGATTTCTCTGCTATTCTATTTTTTTAACCGGAGATGGTAGGGGGGCTTCTGCCCCTCACTCAGGCACCATGATGCCCTTTTTCCCTGGTTGCTGGCCTGACCTGCAGTCCCAGGGCTGGAGCCATGGTCAGTGTAAGCTCTTTGCTCCTCACTGAAGGCAATTTAAGCCAGTGTCAAGCTAAATTGCCCACACTAAAGCAGAAATCCTTACTTTACAGCTTTGCAGCCTTCAGTACACATGTGGAGAGCTAGACCTTTTTATTATTATTATTATTATTATTATTATTAATTATTTCTGAATATTGCCAAATAAGGATGTGCCCTGAGGTGTGAAGGGGTCTTGTCTAAGCATTCAAGTAAAATAAATATTTTGAGACATTATTCTTTCTGTCTCCTTCAAATTCCACCTGTCCCACCTCGGTACCAGAGGCTGCTTCTGGGCTGGGGACCGAGCAAAAGCCGGAGGCTCTCCACTCCCATACAGGGTTATCACAGTCCTGTTTCAGTCTCTGCCTGTGACTCAGGTCAAAACCTTGGACCCCAACAGGGAGGGAAGCGACTTTTTGTTTCCTTTGACACTTCCAGAATTCAAATGCATGGGGTTCCTGTGTGCCTAAACTCCCTCCTTTCTGCAGGGGAACAAACTAAGACACGTTCATTTGATTTCTGTAAAAGGTGGAGGGGTTGGGAATCCCACCTGTAGCTGTGTCACTAAGTAGGACAAGTTGAAAATCACGTGTACGCACATCCATATATACAGTGAGCCTGAATCAAAAACTGCTTATAAGCAATAGCCCCATTTCTTTTTTTTTTTTTTTTTTTGCCAACTACACCAAAGCTGTTCTGAAGCTGTGTGCTGCCCAGAGACACTGCTTGCCTGTTTTCATTGAAATGCTGAATTTCATTCTACTGGAGCAATGAACACAAACCACCCTCCTGAAGTTACTTGTTGCGGAAAGGTTTTGCAGCGTTTCATGCAGTGTGGTTGTGCCCGTCGCTGCGGCATCTGAGCTCAGACTGAAGAATGCTGGGCTTAGGCAGAGGGAGCATGTGTGAGTGTGAGAGGCAGGAATATTTAGTAGGAAAGCAAATAAACAAAATATAAATCTATCTCCAGAACGATTTTTTAAAGGCAATCCTGAAAGTATTTCTGTGGCAGGCAGACTTCCTCAAACTTTCCTTTAGCAGCAGCTACACATAGGACTTAGGGTGAGCAAGCAATAACAAAGACAGAGGGCAGCATGGGATATTTCACTTTGTTCGGCTGAACCCAAGGAATATTTTCACAGGTACATGGGCAGAGTGTCTGGTCCTGTGGCTCTCAGGAAGGCAAAACTCCCAGGATCAGCTCCAAAGCACCCAGGGTGAACACAAAACAATGTTAGCCAGGTCCATGTAGGAAAAAGAGGAATTAGTCTATTTAGAGGATTTTTTCAAAAGCATTTGCCCACCCACTTAACATAGGCCCTGCTTTATTTGCTGGTCCTCCATATCCCTCATACCAGGGATTAGTGCAGCCTCTGACCACTTTGTCTCCATTTGCAACCCTGTCATCAGCCCAAGATACCTGACCTTGTGACATGTAAAAAAGCACACAAGGTCCCTGATTAACTTCAGAGTATTTTATTTCTTTAGAGAAAAGAAAAACACTTCAAAAGAGTAACTCTTGAACAGAATCAAGTCACAGTCACTGGCAAGTGTTTAACAAAATTACCAGGAAGCTAAACTGAAATCCATTGATGTGATGCTGTCTATGTAGCAGCTGTAATATAAATTGTGATGCCGGACCATAGCTATGGTCCACAGTGCTGGCTGGCAGAAGCCGACATGAAAGGTTTCTGACTTAGATGTAAGAACTCTCTAACAAGCAGTTTACTCCCCACCTTGCTGCTTCTAATAATTGCTGAGAAACTTAAGTGCAGTGTTTATTATCCTTCTCTATATAGTTGTTACTGTTAATGTTATTCTTCATACCTGTGTGAGTGACTGGTTCTAATTTGAATGTTAAGTCTTAAACATTTCTAGCGGAGTGAGTTCCACAGTCATATATAGAACAAAAATGATTGCATTTTGCGTATTCATTTTCTACTTTTTATTAACATGAATAGTCCCAAGTCCTGTCATTAGAAGCAGCAGAACAGACATTCCCAAGCTACCTTCTGCAACCACATCCTTTTTAATTCTCTTTTACCACGTTAGCTCTTCTTCGTCTCCTTTCTACATGAACAATCAAAATCCTTTCAACTTCTTTTCATAGGCAGTTCTTGCAAACTGCACTTAATATAACTGTTTGCCAAGAGGTGCTGCCTTTTCTTTCTTATTCTCCCTGTAAAAAACCAAAGTAATAAATTCCCAGAGCCTTTTTCTCTTCAGCTATCTGCAGCCCATTCTTCTGTTTGATGCCCCTGCTGTAAGCAACGATGAACACATCACACCGGTAAGGATTCGCCCAGAATACAAGCCTTTACCTGACACGTGGTGTTATGGCCAATGCAAGAGGACTGGATCACAGGCCTCATCTGCTGAGTTGCCACAGCCTGGGTGAATGAAATGTTTTTTCTATCTTTCAGCTGAAGCAGCCAGCCAAGAAACCAGATGTAGCAGAGGACAAATAAAACAGCCTAATCCACACGAGCCTGGTGCACAAAGTCAGAGAACAGGGTATATCTGCCTGGTAGAAACCTCTTCTTACAAGCCAGCAGCACATGAAAAACAGACTGTGAGATTGAAGGAAAACCAGAGGGAAAATGATATTTCAATTCTGTCCACAAAAGAAAAGAAAACGAATGCTAACATGAATTTGAATCATTTCTAAGGTGGGTATCCCTTATGTATTCAGTGACTCTCTTTCTATTAGCCTGGCTGCCCAGGGATCAATCCAGAGAAAATTTTGCAAAGGAAACCTCATGGAGTTCTTATCCTTTTCAATTCCCTTCCGCAATTTTGTTTGTCTTCTTTTAGTGCACAGAAAAGACAGGGGGGTAGAAAGAAACTCATGCTGGCAAGCTTCAAGTTGGCAAGTTGGGAGCTGTGGTTTCAGGGGTCAGACTGGACATTGGGAAGGAAGCCAGCCAGAACACAGAGGGAGGCAAGGAAGGTTACTGAGACCACACCTGGGAAAAAGTTGAAGATAACCATATGAAAGATCAAATGAAAGAAGTCCTCACCCTGGCTGCAGAAATGCTGTCAGAGAGAGGAGCAATTGAAGGACAAAATGGTGTGTGTACAGAAACATGGAAGGATGTCCTCATGGCTTAGCCTGAAGTTAATAACAGGAGACCAGTTCTTGTCCCTACCAGAATTTCTGCCTGATCCTAGGAGCATTGTTAGTCATGGGTCAGTGAGTTTCTTGCTGTTCTTCCTCTGAAAAGGGAATACTAATACTCATCTAAACCTACATAGAAGGGGGTATCAGTATATACTCTTGCTTCAATGAAGGTGAGGCAAAATTGTGACCAAAAATTTAACAGCCACCACGGTGAACTCCAATTCACTGTTTGCAGTCATTCCCTCTCACTAGCCCTGATCTTTCTTCCTTTCCCTCTTTTCCTGCCTGGTCTCTTTAATTTAAACCTTTAAAATGTGCCTACCACTAGATGGTCCTAATCTCTTTGAGGCCTCTAAACAATTTCATAAACCAAATCCTAAATGGAAATCAGAAGTAGGCAGGACCATAAAGTGTCTGTTTCCATAAAGAGCTAAGGAGGGATAAATAGGCAATCCAAGGCATCCTGAGTGCCTGCTCCAAGATAATCTCTATACTTCTCTGGACACAGCATTGCAAACATCCTCAAGATCAGCTGATTACCAAGATGAATTAGTAAATAAGAACCCATTTCATCAGGTGTTGAGGGGGACTTTAATTCTGCTCAGGCTCCAAATGGGAAACTTTACACCATGGCCACAGCTGTTAAAACAACAGAGACTTATGGAAACAGGCTTGGATTACTGGCCCCATGGAGTGAAACATTTTTAATGAAAAGGATTATGCTTATTATTTTTTAGTGCATTGTGTCTTCTTAGATATTCTTACTGTCATTATTATTATTTACCAAGAGAATTGATATTTTCTCCCACTTAAACATGTTCACATGCATCTTTAATACTTTCTTCCATTGGCATAGTTCTAATATGGTCATAGGGAAAGTAGTGTGAGATACATGAATTAGTTGCCCTTTATTAAGTCTAAGATCTTCAGAAACTTGGTGTGTTTGCTTCTGTCCCACTTGCCAATTCTCTTATTGTCTTTACTTGATGAAATCAGATCCCTTGTCACACACAGTTTAAATGGTGTTTTGTGAGAAGATGATCTCCATAGATGATACTGACACTGCCTTCAGTCTTCATATAGGCCATCTGTGTTCAGAATAAATTTTCTTTTTCATTAGAAGAGCCGAGTGGGGAAAAATCCAGAGGAATTGATTTAAACTTTTAAGCATGAAATTTATCTATTGCAAAAGGAAAGTGCCCATTGTATAAGCCCTACTTCCAGTTCATACATTAGTCTGTATTTAATTTCCAGTTTTTGCTCCTGAAGTTTCTATCCAGGATTGTGGTAGTCTGACTTAGTGGCAAAGCTCTTCCAGGGAAATGCCTTGTACTGTACGCACGGACTTTCACAGAAGCAAGGTCTAAGATGTATACATAAAAAAAGAAACAGCCATCTAATCAGGCAGTAGAAACTTTTCTACGGTACATCTTGAAATTCTAAGATGTGTGTTCACTGCTGAGAACAACTATGTGAAAGTTATTTGAGGAGGCTGGATTAACGAAACTCAATGAATACAGTATTTACCATAAATCTGTTTCAAAAAAAACAATTAAGGAAGAAATATTTTCTTTCTGATGGAAGATGCTGAAATCCTGCTGCTCAGAATACATCTCCAGAAATCTCTTCCTGTGAATAGGAGTTTTGAGTATGTTTCTAGCTTTTGTGGGCTCTGGGGGACAGTGAGCACTGTTTCTGTGATGGGATTGTGTTACTGTCTCGAAACTTCTTCATGAGCCAAACCTTGCCTCCATCTGGATATAATTAGTGTGAAACCTGCGGTTTGAGCTTTATCTCTGTCTTGTTACCTATTGCTAGAGACAAATTTTCTAATGTTCTAGCTAAATTTCTGTATGTTATTGTTGAACAGTCAGACACATGAATCCGAGCGGAAAGACACAATGCAACCCTCCAGAGCACCAGCTTGGTCAATGAGGCCTCAAGGCACGACATTTTCAGACAAGGGCTATCGTCTCTTTCTGCAAGAGTGCCCTGAGCACCGGTGATGCTGCAAAACCAAATACCAACAGATGCCTAGGATACCTTTATGTACAACTGCTAATGTTCAGAGAGAAGTCTGCTCCCAATGCAATCCTAGTCATGCCAGGTGGGCTGCTGTGGGACCTCACATCGTCTTTCTCCGCCATGTGCCTGCTGAAGGCCGAGCCTTTTCTTCATCCACGACCCACACCCGACAACGTACCCGCCGCTGCCCGCTCGGCCGGACGCCGGCGCTGGCACAAACCCTCCCATTTTCTCACGGGGAGAAACCTCTCCTCCGGACCCAAGCCACCCTGGGCAGGTTCCCTCCCTGAAGCCACGGAAGACCCGGCGGCTTCCCCCGCCCGGCAGCAGGAGGCGAGCGGCGGGGCCGGGGAGCGCTCAGCACCGCGGACAGC